>NC_036843.1:797418-872157 GCF_002910315.2 Salvelinus sp. IW2-2015
CTGTGTCTCTCTCTCTCTCTGAGACGGAGGTTGTGTTGGCTGGGTGCACTGTATTGTCATGAGATCTTTGGCTTCGAGTCTGTGTCTGCTTGCTTACTCGTCTCTAGGCGGACGTGTGTAGCATGATACACTGGTAGCTGCAGGATACATCTAGATCCTGTGTGCTCTCTCTCTCTAGCGGAGGTCGGCTTTCCGCTGTTAGCGTTGTAGCTGGTCCATTCAAGTCTGTGTTCCTCTGTCCTCTCTCTCTCGCAGGCGGAGGTGTGTTTCTGGTACTGTAGCTGAGGTCATTCAGTCTGTGTCTCTCTCTCTCTCTAGGGGAGGTGTGTGCTGGTACTTAGCTGAGGTCATTCAGTCTGTGTCTCTCTCTCTGTCTCCTTCATGTCTCTCTCTCTCTAGATGGAGGTGTGTGCTGGTACTGTAGCTGAGGTCATTCAGTCTGTGTCTCTCTCTCTCTCTAGGTGGAGGTGTGTGCTGGTACTGTAGCTGAGGTCATTCAGTCTGTGTCTCTCTCTCTCTCTAGGCGGAGGTGTGTGCTGGTACTGTAGCTGAGGTCATTCAGTCGGTGGTGAACGGAGCAGATGGCTGTGTCTTTTGCTTCGGACACTCTAAACTGGGTAAGGTTGTGTGTGTGTGTGTGTATGAACCTGATCTGAGCCTTTGTTGTATGGCACACACACATACTCACACACACACACACACACACACAGACACACAATGTTGTGCGTATGTACCCAGACATTGACAAACGGAGTCTGACATGGAAAACAAAGTGAATGCATTTGCAAAGTATCGACCGCTGATTTTCTGAGTGTGACGTTCTCTGATCAACATGACTGCATCTCAGCTAGCCTCTACTATCAGGACAGACTGCATGGAGAGGGAGGGAAGAAAATTAAAGGGTAGAGGGAGAGAAAGAGAGAGAGATGGAGAGATGGGAGCAGCCGGGCAAGAAGAGGGAGTGGAACAGAAAGAAGAATGAGAGAGGGAGAGCGAGGGGGAGAGGAATGTAGGGACAGACAGAAGTAGAGAGAAACAGAAAGGGAGAGAAAGAGAGAGAGAAAGAGGGAGAGAGAAAGAGGAGACTAATGTCACTTCAAATCTCCTCCAGTTCAGTAGCCCTGATCTTGTCTTGTCTGAGCAGGAGGCTGAATCTCCACCGGTTTAATCCCACAGAGGTCCCTCCTCAGAAGGGCACAGTAATGAGTGTCAAGACCCTGCCTGATCCACTCTCTGTAACGTCTTACTGTCTGTGTGTGCCTTCAGCGTCCATGCTTTCACACTCATGTAATCAGTCTACCCATGACAAATTCTCTACATGTAATAAGCCTGTTCTTACAGCCCAGACACACACACACACACACACACACACACACACACACACACAACACACACACACACACACACACACACACACACACAGCACACACACACAGGATAAAAAAGTTCATTCGGAAAGTTTTCAGATCCCTTCACTTTTTCCACATTTTTGTTACATTACAGCCTCATTCTAAAATGGATTAAATACATACAAATCAGCAGCAATCTACACACAATATCCCATAATGACAAAGTGAAAACAGGTCATTTTTGCTCATTTATAAAAAATGTCAAACAGAAATACCTTATTGACTTAAGTATTCAGACCCTTTGCTATGAGACTTGAAATTGAGCTCAAGTTCATCCTGTTTCCATTGATCATTCTTGAGATGTTTTCACAACTTGATTGGAGTCCACCTGTGGTAAATTAAATTGATTGGACATGATTTGGAAAGGCACACACCTGTCTATGTAAGGTCCCACAGTTGACAGTGCATGTCAGAGCAAAAACCAAGCCATGAGTTTGAAGGAATTGTCCGTAGAGCTCCGAGACAGGATTGTGTCGATTAACAGATCTGGGGACGCGTACCAAAAAAATTCTGCAGCATTGAAGGTCCCCAAGAACACAGTGGCCCCCATCATTCTGGAGCTGGCCGCCCGGCCATACTGAGCCATCGGGGGAGAAGGGCCTTGGTCAGAGAGGTGACCAAGAACCTGATGGTCACTCTGACAGAGCTTTAGAGTTCCTCTGTGGAGATGGGAGAACCTTCCAGAAGGACAACCATCTCTGCAGCCCTCCACCAATCAGGCCTTTATGGTAGAGTGGTCAGACGGAAGCCACTCCTCAGTAAAAGGCACATCAAAGTACGCTTGGAGTTTGCCAAAAGGCACCTGAAGACTCTCAGACCATGAGAAACAAGATTCTCTGGTCTGATGAAATCAAGATTGAACTCTTTGGCCTGAATGCCAAGCATCACGTCTGGAGGAAAGTGAAGCATGGTGGAGGCAGCATCATGCTGTGGGGATATTTTCAGCAGCAGGAACTGGGAGACTAGTCAGGATTGAGGCAAAGATGAACAAAGTACAGAGATATCCTTGATGAAAACCCGCTCCAGAGCGCTCTGGACCTCAGACTGTGGCGAAGGTTCACCTTCCAATACGACAACAGCCTTAAGCACACAGCCAAGACAACGCAGGAGTGGATCGGGACAAGTCTCTGAATGTCCTTGAGTGGCCCAGCCGTGGCCCAGCCAGAGCCCAGACTCGAACCCAATCGAACATCTCTGGAGACACCTGAACATATCTGTGCAGCAACGCTCCACATCCAACCTGACAGAGCTTGAGAGGTTCTGCAGAGAAGAATGTGAGGAACTCCCCAAATACAGGTGTGCCAAGCTTGTAGCGTCATACCCAAGAAGACTCTAAGCTGTAATCGCTGCCAATGGTGCCTCAACAAATTACTGAGTAAATGGTCTGAATATTTATGTAAATGTGATATTTCAGTTTATTCATAAAAATGAATAAAACCCAGTTCTTGCTTTGTCATTATGGGGTATTGTGTGTAGATTGATGAGGGGTATAAAAACAGAGTCACACACAAAATGTATAAATTACAGGGAGTTTATACACAGAGTGTGCGACTCCCTTTGTTTCTATAGCTTACAGTTTATTCACCATTAGTCAGCACCTCCACACTAAATCATTTTCTTTGGGTGTGCACCAGCTCATGCTTTTTATTAGATTGATGAGGGGGGAGAAAACAAATCAATTTTAGAATAATGTAGCATAATGTGGAAAAAGTCAAGAGGTCTGAATACTTTCCGAATGCATTGTGTATTATTTAGCAGTTGCTTTCATCTAGAGTGACTTACAATTATTATTATTTTAACCTTTATTTAACCAGGCAAGTCAGTTAAGAACAAATTCTTATTTACAATGACGGCCTAGGAACAGGGGCAGAACGACAGATTTTTACCTTGTCAGCTCGGGGATTCGATCTAGCAACCTTTCGGTTACTGGCCCAACGCTCTAACCACTAGGCTACCTGCCGCCCCACAATAAGTGCAATCAGCTATGGAAGGTGACTACATAGCATCGTATGGCCATCACTAGTAAAACCTTCTGGAATGGAGAAGTTCCCCCCCGCCGACTACGCCATCTATCAGCCTCCGGTGGAATGTCAGAGGACACACTCACTGGTCCTGGTAATTAAACACAGAATATTCCCTTTAGCAACACACACACATTCGCGAACACACATGCACATTTACACATACATGCAAAACTACACACACACACACCACCCTGTCCCTACCAACTCCACCATATATCAGCCTGTGGTGTGATGTCAGTGGACACACATGTTGGTTCGCTGGTCGTGGAAATTAACGCCAGAATCCTCGCTTTAGGAACAAAGACAGAGCCCTCTCTGCTCCACTAGCCTACCAGGCCTGGAGAAGATTATTGCATTAGCTTTTATTTTACATCCACAAACGGATCACTGAAAGATAGATAGAATAAACTGTGCTCCACTGGTCCCTAATAGAGATCAAATACCCTCACAGGCCAGTCCTGCCTCCCCCTATCTCTTTTTATGAATCATTCATTCCATTTTATTCTGTCCTGTAAATCAAATCAATACATATAGCATCACAGGCGGGTAATAAACCCTGTCTGTCTATCTGTCTATCTGTCTGCCTGTCCTAACCCACCTCAGCCCCCTAAACCACCGATTAAATCAGATGAGATTCAATAAGGACTGAGGGCATGTAGATGAAGGTAGAGTAATGGATGGCCGGGTTATGAACAGAGGAGGAGGGAGAGAGGAGAGAGGGGAACGTTGTAGATAATTGAATCCCACGCTCTCTTGCTCTTGCATTACCTCATCCTCCCCGAGTCCTCTGATTGGATTACCGGCCCTGGGCCGTATGGCCATCCCTTAAATGGCAGCCATCTTTATTATGTCTGTAATCAATGTAAAAATCCTGTCACTGTGGGATCTCTCTCTCTCTTTCATCTAACTCCCTCTCTCCCCTCCCACTCTCTCTGAAGATGCTTGTTGGCCTGTCAGCATTACCAGTTCTGTACTCTATTGTTCAGGCCAATTATAAGCAAGAATCGCTCTAAGCTATGATGATGGTAGATGCCTTACCAGTATCCCACTGACAAACTACTACCCCACCTTGCTACATCCCACTCCACTGTCAGTCTTCCCAACCACCACCCACAGCATATACCCCACACAGACAATATGACATGGTGGTGGATGGTCAGACCATTCCCTTGTTGATCTGCTACTTGGCATGTTGTGTCAGATGGAAGGTGTGAATACCAGCTAGTCTTGAGCAGAGGCAAAGTAATCTACAATCTATACTCCAGCCTGTGTACTGCTATCTTAGTCAGAGTGCCAGTATTCCAATCTCAGAGAGAGAGAGAGAGAGAGAGAGAGAGAGAGAGAGGCCTGAGAACTGTTGCTGACTGCACAGACACACACACACACAGAGAGAGAGAGAGAGAGGGGAGTGTGAAAGGAATGAATCTGACAGCTTGGGCCAAGAGCAGTACAGTAACTCTGAATGGAATGGTTTCTATTGCCACAAAGCACTATTCTTTATTGCTTACTCAAAAGTGTAATTTAAATTTTGAAGATCTAACATCATGACGGTCTTCTGGTGTCATGTGTGACAGAGACAAGGCAGATTCAGATCCAAAGTTCTGTCAATTAACGGTCTCTAAGCCAACAGACATCATATCAGACGGTGCGCTGTGACACTGAATTATAGTAGCGGATAAGAAATGATTAGAAATCGTCTTTAGAAGGCAGTCAGCATTGTGATTGGCTGCCCTCGTCCAATCACATTATTAATGATCTCATTGAGTACCTACTGTAAAGTAATCCTCTGTGACGTTTAATGTCTCTATAGATGAACAAAACATCAGTGAAGAGGGAGTTAAACACTTAGCAGGTAGCAATGACAACAATGGCTTTTGAGAAAGGATTCTACTCTGATTAAGTCAAGACATAAAAGGCTGATAGAGAACACATACGGTTTAACCTGGCGCACACACAAAACAAGGCAGAATGAAAGGCACATTGCAAAAATACACACAGATGTATGCACACACACACACACACACACACACACACTACATGTGGATGTGTGTGTGCGTGTGTGACATATGGCTTTGTTTAGCCGTGTGTCTGATCTCTCTCCCGTCAACAGTAGGGGTCGTCCCCCTGTGTCTAGGTTCGTAGGGGCAGGTCTGGACACACAGTGGGGACACACATACACGCAAACGGAGTTCATTTAGAAATCAGACAGAAGGGATGGGCTGTAGAAGGAGGAGGAGGACAGAGTGCGTGTGGTGTTTTGGAAGAGATGATTATGTTAATGATTGTTTTACTCCACTGCTGATGGAGTTTTGTGTGTGTGTGTGTGTGTGTGTGTGCGTGTGCGTGTGTGCGTGTGTGCGTGTGCGCGTGTGCGTGTGTGTGTGTGTGTGTCCTCCAGGTAAATCCTACACCATGATAGGTGGTGATGAGTCCATGCAGACCCTGGGGATCATCCCCTGTGCCGTCTCCTGGCTCTTCAAGCTCATCAACGAGAGGAAGGAGAAGACGGGAGCACGCTTCTCTGTCCGAGTCTCAGCCGTAGAGGTCTGTCACTCCCTCACTCTAAGGCTGCGTTAACAAAGGCAGCCCAAATCTGATCTTTTGCCCAATTATCATCAAAAGAGCTGATCTGATTGGTCAAAAGACACATTTTTGGAAAAACATCAGAATTGGGCTGCCTTTGTAAATGGAGCCTAAGAGCCGGTTTCCTAGACTCAGATTAAAGGAGATTCTCCATGAGTATGCATTTTAGTCCAGGAGGAGCCTTAATCAGGGTCTGGGAAACCAACCCTAATTCTGTTGTTTATAGAATTACGGGATCCTAGAATATGTATGAAATATGTTCTAGGTGTGAGGGAAAGTTTGGGTTCTGATAGTTGTGTGTTCTAGATGTGGGGTTCTGATGGTAGTGTGCTATGCTCTATGTTCTAGGTTTGGGGTAAAGAGGAGAACCTGAAAGACTTGCTGTCTGAAGTGGCGACAGGCAGTTTGCAGGACAGCCAGTCCCCTGGAGTTTACCTCTGCGAGGACCCCATCTGTGGCATGCAGGTAAAATGCCGCTCGTCAAAACGTCAACTAATCATCAAAACATTGATAACAAAGCCCTGCACACCCTGTGGCCGTCCACTTAACTTGTCTAATTATTCTGATCACCATTAGCATTAGCTTTCACTTTAGCAACAACTTCCTGGGGTCCATGCAAAACACCAGACCCAAGGCCTCCCGAATGGCGCAGCGGACTAAGGCACAGCATCACTACAGCCTTGGGTTTGATCCCCAGGCTATAGTGACCGGGAGTCCTATAGAGCGGCGCACAATTGGCCCAGCGTCGTCCGGGTTAGTGGAGGGTTTGGCCGGGGGGGGGGGCTTTACTTGGCTCATCGTGCTCTAGCGACTCCTTGTGGCGGGCCGGGCGCCTGCAGGCTGACTTTGGTCGTCAGTTGAACGGCGTTTCCTCTGACACTTTGGTACAGCTGGCTTCCGGGTTAAGTGAGTGGGTGTTAAGATGCGTGGTTTGGCGGGTCATGTTTCGGAGGACGCGTGGCTTGACCTTCGCCTCTCCCGAGCCCTTTGGGGAGTTGCAGCGATAAGACGAGATCATTATAACGAAATTGGGGAGACAAAGGGGGTAAAAATAAAAAAACAGACCCAGAGGCAGAAACATCAGTGTCTCTTAATCACGGTCCTGGGGACCCAAAGTGAAGCACATTATAAGTTTTGCCCTGTCACTTCACACCTGATTCCACTAATCAATCAGGTGTGTAGTGCTAGGACCAAAAAAATGTCATGTTTACCCTTTTGGGTCCCCAGGACCAGGATTGAGAAACACTAACAGAGTAGCTCATGAACCCACAAGACAACAAGGAGAGTAACAGAGGAAGGCCCCTGCCTTCCATCCCAGACACTGAGTCCTCTGCTTCCTCCAGTGTTTTCCTCTACAGTCTGTCTCACTGTGGTGTCTCAAAGGAAACCCACAGGATTACGGCTAAGGCAGTGTATGCTGATGGCAATATCAGACTTAGAGCACTGTAGTAATATATAATTATATATATATCTCTGTGTGTCTACCCTCAGGCACTAGGATCTGTTATCTTAGCTGGCTGTTTTTAACCTAACACTCTCTAAGGTTACACACACGCAGATACAGACACACACACACACACACAGAGACACACACATACTGTACACACACACAGAGTGTGTGTAAGCACATCTACATCTATAGAGAACACCAAAACCGCAAACCTCTAAAAATTGTAACTCTGCTAGTTAACCTGCCCATCGTCTTTCTCCTACAGTGTGTGGTTTTATCCTCATTTAGTTATTTTCTCTTCTGGGGTCATTTAGTTTGACATCTTAATGGGTGTGTGTGTGTTGATATGTTGATAGGATTAGTGTGTGAGACAAGGGTATCAGTGTAATCCCTAGCTAATCTCATGTTTTAATGATACCCCACAGCATTTGAGTTATAATGCTACTCTGCCTATCTGAGTCTGTCTTTACAGACACCATACACTGCATGACACACACACACACACACACACACACACACACACACACACACACACACACACACACACACACACACACACACACACACACACACACACATCATACATAGATGAGCATACCACAAACACACAGAAGAAAAAATGACTGTCCTGTGTTGTAGAATTAGTATTCCCTCCTACCTGGGAAACAGTATTTTAAAGTGACTAAAGCATAAAAGTGATTTATCTCACCTCCTCTGTAATCCCTCCCCAGCTCCAGAACCAGAGTGAGCTGCGAGCCCCCACGCCAGAGAAAGCAGCCTTCTTCCTGGTGCAGCCATAGCAGCTCGCTACAGCAGCAGAGCCGACGCCGACCAGAGGAGCATCTCAACTCACACATGCTGTTCACACTGCACATCTACCAGTACCGCATGGAGAAGACTGGCAAGGAGGGAGTGAGTACTACACACACACACACACCACTGTATCTGTTGTGTCCCAGGTTGTCAGTCAGACTGTCTCCACGCTAATTCTACAGTGTGATGTCATGTGTGTGTATTAATAGTGTGTGTGTGATAACGTGTCAGGTACGTGATAACAAGGCTAGGAGAAGGTGTTGTTCCCTATGTGTGATGGAGACGTATAATCTTACCTGCTCTTAAGGAGACACAGCTTGACACACACACACCATGTGCATCCGCTCATTTCTCTTATCATACAACACCTCAGTCTGATTCAGTCAGCTGGTTGTGGCACCTTCACTGGGGAGGATGGGCTCGTGGCAGTGGCTGGAGCGGAATAGGTGGAACGCTATCCAAACCATCAAACACATGGTTTCTGTTACAGCCATTATTGTGAGCTGTTCCCCTCAGCAGCTTCCACTGACACACACACCACACACACACCAACACACACACACACACACACACACACACACACACACACCCACACACACACACACCACACACAACACACACACACACCACACACACACACACAACCACAAAAGACCTATATAGGCCATGCATACCTGGTACCATATCACTCTAATCCCAGATTTCCCAAACTCGGTCCTGGGGCCCATCCTGGGTGCATGTTTTGGCTTTTGCCCTAGCACTGCACAGTTGATTCAAATAACCAACTCATCATCAAGCTTTGATTATTTGAAATAGCTGTGTAGTGCTGGGGCAAAGGCCCCAGCAAAGGTCCCAGGACCGAGGCCCCAGGACCGAGGCCCCAGGACCGAGTTTGGGAAACCCTGCTCTAATCCCCAGATGGAAAGACATGCGCACACACACACATTAATACACTGACACACAAAGATTGCTCAGAGAAGGTAAATGGGAACCAGATGTGCTGAACGGACCTGGAGAGGTATTCGTTCTTGACTGACTTCCAGAGCATACACAAGGAAGGCAGTGTATACACGCACGCACGCTTCCGACAGGTGATGTGTTGACAAGGAAACGTCACGTAGCTGAACACACAGCTGAGCTGGTGAGGGGTCCAGGTGGCAGGCTGTTATAATTGTCCTATTTCACACTAATGTGTGAATTGTAAATGTGTTTTTTGCACATCCCAACTCCCCCTGAGACAACCTCAGAGAGTAGGGTCACGGCCAGGGTCTGCCTTTATCAACAGCGACCCTGGAGCAATTAGGGTTAAGTGCCTTGCTCAAGGGCACATTGACAGGTTTTTCACGACGTCGGCTCAGGGACTCAAACTAGCGACCGTCCGGTTACTGGGCCAACTCTCTAACCGCTAGGATACCTGCTGCCCAATGTAGGCGTGTGTGTGCACGCGTCCATGCGTGTGTATGTGTGTGTGTGCGGGCATGCCTGCTTGTGTGCGTGCGTGTGTGTGTGTGTGCTGAGGCTGACATGCATGACCTCCTCTGAGATGAGCAGATCAAAAATGCTGGGGGATGAAGCGATGGATAGTGTGTCCTGGATATATCACCCTGTGAAATACTGTTACTGAGTTTTGTAACTCACTGTAAAAAAAATTATACGTTTTGTGCAATGATTAATGTATCCTTCTGTCACCCCAATTTTCTCTCCCCTTTCTCTGTCCTCGCTTTTTCCTTCCTCTCTTTCTGTACGCTTCTCTCGGTCCCTCCTTCCCCTCTCTCTATCCCCCTCTCCCCGGATCCCCTCCTGTCCCTCTCTCACCCTCCTCTCTCTCTCCAGTGTCGGGAGGTCGCAGTAGACTCCACCTGATAGACCTGGGCAGCTGTGTGAAGGTGCTAGGAGGAGGGAAGGGCAGAGACAGCAGCGGTAGTAGCAGCACCACAGCAGCAGGGCTGTGTCTGTCTCTCTCTGCGCTGGGGAACGTCATCCTGGCTCTGGTCAACGGCAGCAAACACATCCCTTACAAGTACGTGTCTACTGTGTGTGTGTGTGTGTGTGTGTGGGGGGGGTTGTATTAGGTTTCACTCTCACCAAAATCTGTCCAAAATAAACCAATGCATGGTCTTATTTTGGACCTAAGCTTATCGCCTGCCTTCCCGCCTTTGGGACTCTCAATGTTAGGGCAGAGACATGAGTATCTCATTATATACAGATCTCTGGACGGATACATTNGAGGACCTGTTGGAGGTTGTATTCAATTGCTTTGCAATATTACTCAGATACAAAAAATGACTACATAATTGTATCTATTTCTTACTCTTGCCCTTCCCTAAATGACCCTCCCTAAGTGTGTGTGACTAACTGGGGGAGTTCTGGCTTGTGTCAGCTTCCACTGGTGACTGGCTCAATATCTATCTCTACATATCCAACTCAATATATCACATCCATGTCATATTAATAGTAGACTTTAAACCTATGAATAAACCTGCGAATTATTGTGGATATATTCATGAGATAGTACACTTAAATAGGCAGATCATTGGACACACGAGGCGCACAATGATTCCTGTAAGCCCGGCCCGGACTTAATTCTGCATAACTACCATGTGTAATGATAATGTATAGAATGACATTTGCTGCTCTTGATCAGAGTGGCTAAATGCCTGCTGAAGCTTTGGAGAGGGAGAAATGGAGAGAGAGAGAGACAGGCAGGGAGAGAGAAAGAGAGAGAGGAGAGGGGAGAGAGAGAGAGAGAAAGAGAGGGAGTGGCAGAGAGGGAGAGAGTAAGGTGCTGTGGGGTTGATTTAAAGCCCAATAACTAATGTTGCTTCATTATTATCACCTGAGACCGCTAGGAAGAGTTTTTTTGGTCTGTTCTTTTTCCTGAAGAGAATGAGTGGGACTGTGAGAGAGGGAATACGAGAGAGGGGAGAGAGGGAGGAAAGAGGAGAGAGAGTTTGAAGGAACGAGAGGCAGAAAAAAAGAGCAAGGAGGAAAGGGGTGAAACGAAAGCAGGGGGACAGAGGCTTTGAAACAGTCGTGTGCAAATGTTAATTTTTCCCAAGAACATGCAGGCTCTTCTCCCTCCCTCTCTCTCTCTCTCTCTGCCTCCCTCCTCCAGTGCAGATAGCTCAGCTCCACGGCTCTCTAATTTAATCACGAGCTCGGCATTTACATTGCAAAGCACCCCACCACTTTATGCCAGAACTGTAAACATTACACACACACCGAGGCATACAAACACAAATACACACATATGCATGCATGCGTATAACATTTTAGGTTGGGGCCATTTGCAAGGTGTGGAACTGGAACTCACCGTGCATGAATATAAAATCCCTTCTGCACAAATCACTGATCTTCTGCTTTACTTAATTAGACCCAAACACTCGCGGCTCCAGACTTTTTCCCCCCCTCTTTCTTCTCCATGTTCCACCCTGCTTAATGAGATCAATTAAGGGACTGATTGAGATGTCAGGCGAGGGAGATGCAATTACTATCGTTTATGTGACGAAGACACTGATAACTACTACTAATGACATGACTCAGAGAGCGAGACAGAGACAGAGAGCGAGAGCGAGAGCGAGAGCGAGAGCGAGAGAGAGAGAGAGAGAGAGAGAGAGAGAGAGAGAGAGAGAGAGGGAGGAATGGAGGGAGAAAAGGATGAACTTGAGGACAGTTGAGGCAAAGTAGAGCGATAGCTGAGGCAGACAGCAGAGAAGAAAGGATGGGATAGCTTGTGTGTGTGTGTGTGTGTGTGGGCTGGCCGGGGGCTGTGTTTTAATAAAAAGAGGACAGCAGCATGAGGTATTGAGCCACAGAGGAGCCTGCGCTCCATTCTGCCCTGAGGGTCCCAAACAGCTCACAGGAGTTACCTACCACACACACACACCCACATGCCCATGCACACACACCACATGCACACACACACACAGAAACACAGGCAGACAGTCAATTAACCCTATGACAAACACAGGAGATGGAGAGCGTTAAATAAACACACAATCCTACAGCTACTGTCCCACATGTTCCAGCCATAGAGATATTAACCATCGACGTAGCTAATGCTCAGGTCTGGAGATCATTGCTGATTGGTAGGGAGGTGAACAGTGCTTTTAAGGGTTTGATAGATATTATCCTTCAGATTAATGTGTGTTTCTGTGTGGACATACAGTATGTGTGCATGCATGAGTCTGTGTGTGCGTGCGTGATGTAATGTGAGTGTGTGCACAATTTAACATGTGTGTGTGTGTTTATGCCTGTGTTAGTGTATGTGCGTGATGTAATGTGTGTGTGTGTTCCAGGGACAGTAAGCTGACCATGCTACTGAGAGAGTCGCTGGGCAACATGAACTGTCGGACCACCATGATTGCCCACATCTCCTCGTCGCCTAGCAACTTCTCTGACACGCTCTCCACCCTCCAGATCGCCTCGCGCCTCCTCCGTATGAAGAAGAAGAAGACCAAAGTCAGTATGGTAGGCATTATCAATTTAGCCACATTCAGTCATTCAATCATTCATTCAATCAATAAATCGGTCCATGACATAAAGCAATTCTCCTTCTCGTGCATTTCACAGTTGTTTCTTCTGGGGCTCAACTGCTAAATGTTCAGATTGATATTTCAGTTAAAAAAAAGTTAACTTTCAGTATTGCTGGAACTTGATGACCCAGCATTACAATAACAGGCCAGTAAATGAAACCGAGATTCTAATTTGTGTCTTTCAGAAAGTGTTGTTTCTCTCATCCATTTTCACATTCCCTCTCTTCTTCAGCAATACACGTCCAGTTCGTCAGGGGGTGAGAGTTCGTGTGAGGAGGGTCGTATGCGTCGCCCCACCCACCTGAGACCATTCCACTCCCGTAGCTCTGCCGACTCCAACCTTCCCCTACTGCACCTCTCCAGCGACCCAGATGACTACTCCAGTAGCGAGCAGTCCTGCGACACCGTCATCTACGTGGGCCCCAATGGGAGTGCTGTCTCGGACCGTGAGCTGACCGACAACGAGGGTCCGCCAGAGTTTGTCCCCATTATTCCTGCTCTGCTGAAGAACAAAGCCGAGTCTAGCGTTCTGCCGACTACACCAACTCTGCAACAACAACAGCAACAGACAGTACTCTCCCAGCCCCAGCCTGCCCCTACACAGACACACACCCAGCCCTTTGCCCTGCCTACACAGTCCCTCATCGCCCTAACCCAGCCCCCACTCCCTCTCCTCCAACCTCTGGGCCAACCCCTGCCCCCTGTGCCAGAGGAAGGGGCGGAGTGTCTCAAGTGCAACACCTTCGCCGAGCTGCAGGAGCGGCTGGAGTGTATCGACGGGAGCGAAGAGGTGGCCAAGTTCCCCTTTGAGGAGGTGCCGGTTAATAGGGGGGCCAAGTCTGACACCCTGGTTCCCCCTGGGTCTGAGACAGAGCCTACGGGAGGGGTGGGAGTGGAGGTGGAGGTGGAGGTAGAGACCTCCAGGAGGATGTCCAATGACAAGCAGCTCCAGGAGATCAGGGAGGTGGTGGAAGAGGCAGAACTGGCCCAGACCATGATAGAGAGTCTGAGCCTGACCGGCGGCAGCAGTGTGACGGGCAGCAGTGGAGCTGGACACACCAGCACTAACCCTCTACAGAGGGCCAAGAGCGCCAGCCTCCATGACAGGTCAGATCTGTTTGTTTGTTAAGATCCCCATTAGCGGTTACAAAGCAACAGCTACTCTGCCTAGGGTCCACACGAAAAATAACACAAAACATAACTTATTAGGGCCTCCCGGGTGCATCATCGCAGTGCTAACTGTGCCACCAGAGATTCTGGGTTCGAGCCCAGGCTCTGTCGCAACCGGCTGCGACCGGGAGGCTCATGAGGCGATGAGCACAATTGGCCCAGCGTCCTCCGGGTTAGTGAGGGTTTGGCCGCCAGGGATATCCTTGTCTCATCGCGCACTAGCGACTCCTGTGTCGGGCCGGGCGCAGTGCACGCTGACCAGGTCGCCAGGTGCACAGTGTTTCCTCCGACACATTGGTGCGGCTGGCTTCCGGGTTGGATGTGCGTTGTGTCAAGAAGCAGTGCGGTTGGGTTGTGTTTCGGAGGACGCATGGCTCTCGACCTTCGCCTCACCCGAGTCCGTACGGGAGTTGCAGCGATGAGACAAGACAGTAACTGCTACTAATTGGATACCACGAAATTGGGGAGAAAAAGGGGGTAAAACTTTCAAAAATTATAATAAAATACATTTAAAAAACAGAACTTATTGTTCCTTTAGCTTGTATAGTTTTATCGAATGCCTTATAATTTTAATGTCTGTCTTGAAGGTATTTTTGTTTTCAATATCTTCTTTTTATTTTCTATTTCTCTTCCTTTCTATTTGATTGGCAGTCGTGAGTCTTTGAGCGCAGGCAGTAGCAGTGATGGTAAGCCCCGCCCCCTGGGTTCTCCTCGGCTGGGCATCGCCTCTCTTACCAAGACCTCTGACTACAGACCTCCTTCCTCACCCTCACAGCGCTGCAAGGTACAGTATCTGGCTCTCACACCTCTACGGTCTTTGCTTGTGCTATTTTACAGTTATTGGGTTGAATTTTACCTCATAAAATGCATTTCCATGAAAATGTACAGTAATGTTGTGAAGCATCTTTGGGTCCTTGAAAAGAACTATAAAAATCCAATATTTGATTATGATTATAATCAAGGTCTACACCCAGAAGGGTGTGATGCCGGGAACGCCCCCTCTGTCCTGCCAGAGTCTGTCTACTGCAGACAGCCTGGCTGCAGATAGTGGGAGGTCCTCTACAGATTCCCTGCTGCAGCTGGAGTCCCTGTCCAGGACCTCCCCGATGAGAATGAGTCCCCAGGTGCTAAAGCGCACCGACTCCTTGTCTGCCAGCCTGGGGTCTGCTGAGACACTGTGTGACGATAATGTTCCTCAGATACCTCTGGATGTACGCAGGGACAGTAAGTCTTGCTCTTTATTCTATTACTGTGACAAGTGTTTTTTGAAGATGTTTTTTATGTATGACAGTGGTTTCGTACAGCGAATTCATTTTACGTTCCTTACATATTTTCCTTTCATTGTCTATCCTCTCTCTTCCTCCTTCCCATCTTTCTCTGCCTCCCCCAGCCCCAGTTCCTGCTCTAGCCCCCAGCCCCTCCTCTACCCCAGCCCCAGCAGACCCTCGCTCTCTGGGGGAAGATGAGCTGGTATTCACCCTGGGGTGTGAGGAGGGGCTGGATGTCCGGGGCATGCTGGAGAGTGGCGGTCGTCCCACTAGCATCATTAGCTTCACCAGCGACTGTTCCGTCACCGCCCTGGCCTCAGGATCCCGCCCTGTCTCCATCATCAGCAGCATCAGCGATGACCTGGAGTGCTATGGAAACAACACTACTGTCATTGTTACGACCACCGGAATGGTCACAATGACAAGCGCCTCAGTCGCCGGGGTGATCGCCATGGCGGAAGTCAGCATGGCGAAGCTTCGCGTGGAAGGAGAGGCGATGGCGGCGCTGCCGAGCTGCCGGTCGTCCATCTCATCATGGCTGAGTGAGCTGAGTGCTGGGAGTGACGGGGATCAGTCCCTGCACAGTTTCGGCCAGTCCCATGGACATGGGGAGGCTCTGGCCGAGCTAGACCCCCCACAGGTGCCTCTCTCTGGGGCAGAGGAGCAAGATGAGGTGTCCCTGGGTTCTAGAGGAAGGAAGACTCCTGACAGCGAAGTAGTGTTGTGTGGAGATGAGAACGGAACGGAGAAGGAGAAGAGCACCCTGACTAAAGAGAGGCTGAAGAGACTGTCTCCCTCCATGGGTAAGACCAACATCACCGTCTCCAACATCCAGACCCTGGGGGCCTCCAGCAACTTCCTCCCTTTCAAGCGCAACATCACAGTCCACCCCTGTGTGGCCGTCAAACCCATGGTTATACAGGAGCCCACTATACTGTCCTCCCCTACCAAGACTCTGTTGTCCAAGGACCCAGCCAAGCCTGCCCCAGCCCCAGCCCAAGCCCTGGTCCTGGCCTCCATGTCCAGCGAACTCAGCTTCGACGACCCCTGGATGAAGAGAGATGGAGGCGATGTGAGGCCTAAGGAGCTGGTGTGTAAGGTGAAGCCGGAGAAGAGGGTGGTGGAGCCACCAGTCAAGACAGACCCAGCTAAGACCCAGGCCTGGCCCCAGGGTGACAGGGCCAGCAGGGTGGACAGTGGCTACGGAGGGGACCGTTGCAGCTCCAGCAGCGGTGAGACCGTCTCCTCTCCAGACTCCTGTAAGAGGGTGGTGGACGGCTGTGAGATGGTGCTGGTCAGCTCTGGGGAGTGTCTGATGACTCCCGTCTACTCTGCCGACATCCTGCGCACCTCCAGTCTGCCCCGCGGCTGGCACCGGATCAACCGCCATGACGGCCTGGACGAGGACTCACTCCGCTACTGCGCTAACGGAGGAGGGGCAGGGGGGGAGTACCGGGGCCTAGGGATCACCACCTCCACTCCCTGTAGTCCGAGGGCAACACTGGACCGACGGGGGTCGTCCGGGAGACAAGGCCTGTTCTCCCGCCAGAAAGGGATCCCACCGCTGCCACCAGTACGCAAGTCCAGTCTGGACCAGAAGAACCGGGCAGGAGGCCCCCTCAGCCCCCTGCACGCACCCAGCCATGGCCTCTCCTTCCTGGGGAGCACCCCGGAGGACCTAGGTGGGCTTGGTGGAGGGAAACAGAAGGGGTCTAATGTGGAGAGCAGTAGGTTGTTCAGTGCTAAACTAGAGCAGCTGGCTAACAGAACCAACTCTCTGGGGCGGTCCCATGGAGGTCACAGCTCTCTTGGCCCCCACTACGACTGCCTCTCCCTGGAGAGGGGGGAGAGCCTCAGCTCTCTGGGCTGGAAGGGGGCAGCCGGAGGGGGGAGGGGGGACTGCAATATGCCCCATCCCGGACGTAGCATCATCCGTTGTGGCTCAGTGTCATCCTCCTCCCCTAATGGAAACGGTTCCGGTAACAGCCCCGGCAGTGCTCCCAAGTCGCCCAAGTCGAGCCAGTCGAAGATCTCAGCGGTCAGCAAGCTGCTGATGGCCAGCCCTAAGACCCGCAGCCTTTCGGCCTCCAGCACCAAGACACTCAGCTTCTCCACCAAGTCTCTGCCCCAGTCTGTCAACCGCAGCTCCAGCTTGCCTCCCAACGGCAAGACCCAGCCCCAGCCCCAGGGTCAGACCTCCAGCCGGGCCCTGGGACAGAACAAGGAACCCAGCTCTGGCTCCTGGGCCACCCAGTCTCTGAGTCGCAGCCGAGGGGGAGGCCTGACCGTCAAGCTGCCTCTGAGAGCCGCCAACGGACGCATCTCCGAGCTGCTTCAGGGCAACGGAGGCTCTCGATCAACCAGTCACAACCGAGTAGGAGGCTCCGAGGCTGGGGAGGAGAGGGGTGCCGGAGGAAGTGGAGGTGGAGCAGGTGGTGGAGGGACACAGGGAGAGGAGAGACCAGTGATAGTCCACACCCTGCCGTCTCCCTACAGTAAGATCACAGCCCCCAAGCGGCCCCAGCGCTGCAGCAGCGGCCATGCCAGTGACAACAGCAGTGTTCTGAGTGGCGAGCTGCCCCCGGCCATGGGGAAGACAGCCCTGTTCTACCACAGCGGGGCCAGCAGTGGCTACGAGAGCATGCTGAGGGACAGCGAGGCCACAGGAAGCAACTCCTCTGCCCAGGACTCTCTGAGCGAACACAGCTCAGCCACCAGCAGCAGCCGCCGTAGCCTCAAGAACAACAAGAAGAGGAACAACAACACAGGTCTGCTCCTTATGCTGCTTCCCAGTGAGCACAATACATTTTTTCAATGTTATTTTAACGTCTTTTTAACGTCCCTTCCTTTATGCTTAGTTTTCCTGTTCCATTTATACACTACACAAAACAGTACAGACATGTATTTAAAGGGTAACTCTATAGATGTTCAATTACCTTTGTTCAACTAACTATAACCTTAGTCACGTAGCTTACATCCCTCATACTCGACCTCCAGTTCACGCTCTGTCCTGAATAGAAATAGAATAAAACCTTTGAATATGAAACAAGCTGTCAGGTAAGTAAGGTGACCAGCCAGGCAGGCAAGGAGGGAGGCAGGCAGGCAGCCAGTCAGTCCGGGAGGCGTGTAATAGTGAAAGGCTTATCAGAGTCATTCTCTTAAAGTCAGCCATTATGAATCGCCACATTAGGCTGTCACCTTCTCCCAGGATGAGCCTATGCTCCTCAGCCCCACTGCCCAGAACCAGCCCAGGCATGGTTAAAAACACTGATGAATGAACCCTCTATTCCAGATAACATGTTTGGTTAGTAAACTGTCCCATTTCGATATGAATCGCAGCGGCAGCGAAATGTAGCTCACAAGACTTCCATTTATTATTTAAAAATAAACTATGCCTCTGGACAAATTTGGAAATAAATAACTAAATCAGGTTTCAACCCCTCCTTTCTCCTCACCTCTCATCATATCCCCCTCCCTCCCTCTCCCCTCACCCCTGAGAGGTTGGTAGTGAGAGTGGTCTTGTTGGGCAGACAGATGGCCATTGTCAGAGAGTTCTGTGGGTGGCCTCAGGAAAGCAGTGCACTCTTTAACCCCTGTACCCTCTCCATTCCTCCCTCTCCTCTCCCTTATCCCCCCCCCCCTTCTAGGCTGGGACCCCTTTTCATCCCCCTTGCCTACCGTGCGTTGATGCTCCCTAGCCTCTCCAAAGCTACCCTCTCATTCCCTTAACTCTCCTCTCCATGAACCTCCACGTTGCCCTCCACTCTCCCTCTCTGCTCCGCGTTCTCTCTCTTTCTCTTCCGGCCCTCCCGGTACCAAGAGGCACGTGAAGAGGGAGACAGTGATCAGGCTTTCTATGGCTGCTTAGAACCGCGCAGAATCCGGGCACAAGCACAGCCGCGGCCTGTGCCTTGGTCCACGCAGAGAGCAGGGCAGAGAGTAGCGAAGGCGGAGGGAGAGAGAGAGGCTTGCTTGGGAAAAAACATTTGTTTTTAATCAGGTGGTGTTCAGTTGAGGGTCTCATGTACTGGTTGCTCTTTACTTGGTAATATTGGATTTTCGCATCGCTTGGTTTCTCTCTCTCTCTCTCCACTTGTGTCCTGATGCAAGCAGGCAGTAAATAAGGTCAAATGGGTGAGCTCGAAGGTGACTTAGAGG
This sequence comes from Salvelinus sp. IW2-2015, assembly GCF_002910315.2. Lineage (NCBI taxonomy): Eukaryota > Metazoa > Chordata > Actinopteri > Salmoniformes > Salmonidae > Salvelinus > Salvelinus sp. IW2-2015. Next base: position 816,829 of record NC_036843.1, read on the forward strand.
CCAGATCTGCTCTTTGTGGACCTTTTCTGGTTGCGGGCTCGGAGACAAAGAGACAGACGGAACTTAGTTAACCGGCGCGACCGTCTCGGCCCCCGGCCCACCTCGTCCGCTTCACGCCCGGTCCTGTGCTTGTGAATCTGAGTAAAAACCTGTCTGCTGACATGGCTGCCATTTCTCTATGCGAAATGGAAATTGTGTGTGTGTGTGTGTGTGTGTGGCGCGCACCATTTCCAGCACGCTGGTCAGTAAGAGGGACTGACCCGCTAGGCTTAGTCTCTCCACCGCTGTGATGCGACATGCTCTTCTCTCTCTCCCCTCTCTTTCTGTGTTCTCTTCTCCACTCTTCTTTCTCTGTTCTCTTCTCCTATCTGCTTTCTCTGTTCTCGTTCTCGCACTCTCTTTGTCTCTTCTCCTATCTCTTTCTCTGGTTCTGTTCTCTATCTCTTTCTCTGTTTCTCTTCTCACTCTCTTTTCCTCTGTTCTTCTTCATCGCCACTCTCTTTCTCTGTTCTCCCTCTTCTGCCACTCTCTTCTCTGTTCTCTTTCCACTCTCTTTCGCTCTGTTCTTTCTCCTATCTCCTTGTCTAATGTTCTCTCTGCCTATCTCTCTGCTGTTCTCGTTATGCCGTCTTTCTCTGTTCTTCTCCACCTCTTCTTTCTGTTCTCTTTCGGCACTTCTTTCTCTGTGTCTCTTCTCCACTCTCTTTCTTTCTGTTCTCATTCTCCACTCTCTTTTCTCTGGTTCTCTCTCGTTTCTCTTGTTCTCTCTCTCCGCCTCTCTTCTATAGTTCTCTCTCTCCCCTCTCTTTTCGTCACGTTCTCTTCTCCACTCATCTTTGTCTTTTCTCTTCTTCGCGCTCTTTTTCTGTTCCTGCTTCTCCACCTTTTCTCTGTTCGTCATCTCTCCCCTCTGCTTTCTCGTGGTTCTCTCTCCTCCCTTCTTTCTCGTGTTTCTCTCTCGTCTCGTCTTTCTCTGTTTCGTCTCTCCCCCTCTCTGTTCTCTGTTTCTCTCCTCGTCCCCTCTTTCTCTGTTCTCTTCTGCTCTTGCTCCACTGTTTGTCTCTGTTCTCTCTCTCCCCTCTCTTTCTCTGTTCTCTCTCTGCCCCATCTCTGTTGTCTGTTCCTCTCTCCACTCCTTTCTCTGTTCTCGTCTCTTGCCCCTCGATCTTTCCTCTGTTTCTCTCAGTCCCCCTCTCTTTCTCTGTTCTCGTCTCCCCTCTCTTTCTGCTGTTCTCGTCTCTCCCTCTTTCTCTGGTTGCTCTTCTCCCCTTTGCTTTCCTTCTGTTCTCCTCTCCACTCTCTGTTGTCTGGTTCTCTTCTCGCACTCTGCTTTCTAACGTGTTCTCTTCTCCACTTCTTTCTCTGGTTCTCTTCTCCACTCTCTTGCTCTCTGTGTCTCTTCGTCTCGTGTGCCCTCTCTTTCTCTGTTCTCTCCTCCTCCGCGCTCGGGATCTTTGTCTCGTGATTCGTCGGTGGTCTTTCTTCCAGCTTCTGTTCCTCTGTCTCGCTTCTCAACTTTGTTGTCTCTGTTCTCTCTCATCCGCTCTCTTTCTCTGTTCTCTCTCTCCCCGTATCTCTCTGTTCTCTTCTCGCATTTCTGTGCTCTCTGTTCCTTTCTTGCTCCCCCTTCTTCTCTGTCTCTCTCTCGCCTCTCTTTCTCTGTTCTTCTCTCCCCTGCTTTCTCTGTTCTCTTCTCGCCCTCGTCTTTCTCTGTTCTCGTTCTCCATCTCTTTTCTTCCTGTTCCTCTATCCACTCTCTTTCTCTGTTTCTCTCTCCACTCTCTTTCTCTGTGTCTCTTCCTCATCTCTCTTTCTCTGTTCTCGTTCTCTCCCTCTCTTTCTCTGTTGCTTCGGTTGCTCTATCTCGTTTTCTCTGTTTCTCGTTCCGCCACTCTTTCTCTGTTCTCTCTCTCCCCTCTCTTTCTCTGTTCTCTTCTCCCCTCTCTTACTCCGTTCTCTTCTCCCCTCTTTCTCTGTTCTCTTTCCCCCTCTCTTTCTCTGTTCTCCCTCTCCCCTCTCTTATCTTCTGTTCGGTTCTGCTGCGTTTTCTCCCCGTCTCTTCTCTCCTCTTTGCTGCTCTCCCCATCTCCCCTCTCAACCGTTCTGTTTTTTCTCTCCTCTCTCCCCCATCCTCCCCCAGGAACTCATGCTAAATACTGGATTGGTGTCATTGCCAGAACACAGTCCTACTCAACCAATCCCCCCCCCTCCCAAACCTAGGCCCCTCTCTCCAACCCCTACTCCAATGCTAGACCTAACCCCAGCTCCCACCCCAACGCCAGCCCCTGGCAGAATGGCAGTGTAGTACTCTTGGCTCTGTCATCAACTATCTGTCCTGGTTTGGTCATCAGCTGTCTGTCCTGGTTTGGTTATCAGCTATTTGCCCTGATGTTTACTCCTGCTGCCTTTGTCAAACTAAAGCCTGGTCACGTCCTTGTCAGCAGAACAGAACAAAACAACACGTCAGTATGCTGTTCTCCTGACCCAGTCACAGTCACAGATGTAGAGTTGCACTGTGGCTGCGTTTACACAGGCAGCCCAATTCTGATCTTTTGCCAAATATTGGACTTTTGATCAATCAGTTCAATAATTGGGCAGAATATCAGAATTAGGCTGACTGTGTAAACGCAGCCTACTGTATGTTTCTTATTTGTCCTGTAGGTGATGAGCGAGAGAGATAGATCCTACTGAATTCTACACATTCTAATGAATGTTTCTTAAAGGCAAACACAACCCACAAAGGATCGGTTGGTGTTTGTTTCATTAGTCTATTGTTGACATAGTACCAAAATGTTTTGCTTGTCAGCAATCAAGTGGCATACAGTACACTCTGAATTACCTAAAATGATAAATCCAATAGTGGTCTTTCATAGTCAGGCCAACCCAAGCTGTACTGCGCAAGTAGGCTAATAGTAGGCCTACTATTGAAACAGATAAACTGAGTCAGAAATTCACGTTTCAGATTTTCCCCAAAAAGTCACCCTTATTTGCAGAAAAACAACAAAAGTGTATGTGTGTATGTTAACAATGCTTAGACCACATCAGGAGATCACTTTGAGGTCTGGGCTCTTGGCTCTGTTATAAAAAAATATATAATACATTTCGATTTTTGAGAGTAAGTACCCTTTAATTCAAGTGTGCAGGCACTTAGCACTAGTGTTTGCTTAGTCATGTTTCTGTAGCACACGAGATGGAGTTTGAAAAAGAAATGGCCACTGGATTGACACAAAGAATCATGATATCATTCTGACAGGTAGGCATAAGCTACTTTGTAGCTAGTTAATAGAGAAGGCTTTTGGGAAAGCCTTTCCATCTACCAGAAGACGGTTAAGCCTATTATTAGCGTCGCTATATTTAGCCCGTTCCTTCATTTTTTGAAACCTGAATGTTTTACTTCATATTCTGAGGCATGTCTTACCTTGCTTCAAAGTAGGATGGAATTAAGAATATATAAATATTTGGACGAGCAATGTCGGAGCGGCATAGACTAAGATGCAGTAGAATAGAATAGTGTACAGTATATACTTATGAGATTAGTAATGCAAAATATGTAAACATTATTAAAGTGGCCAGTGATTTCAAGTCTATGTATATAAGGGCAGCAGCCTCTAAGGTGCTACTGATGGCTATTTAACAGTCTGATGGCCTTGAGATAGAACCTGTACTGACCTCGCCTTCTGGATGATAGCGGGGTGAACAGGTAGTGGCTCGGGTGGTTGTTGTCCTTGATGATCTTTTTGGCCTTCCTGTGACATCGGGTGCTGTAGGTGTCCTGGAGGGCAGGTAGTTTACACCCGGTGATGTGTTGTGCAGACTGCACTACCCTCTGGAGAGCTCTGGTGAGTCTATACTCTGGTGAGTATAGACAATGCCCAGTGAAAGTGGGTATACGTTGTATACCTGCGTATTGCCACCACTACACCGCTGGTTACATATCTTGAAAACCTGATTACTGACAAGCAAAACATTTTGGAACTATGTCAACAATGGTCTAATGAAACTAATACCAAAATATTAGTTTTCCTTTATTGTGATATATGTTTTTCAATGTTGAATTGTTCAACATTGTTGCTTTGGCAACACAATAATGTGAATGAAGCATATACATGGAAATTGAAATGGGAACAACAATACCAAAAAGTATTCTTCTCCCGGTGTCCCCATTAACTGTGTGCGTGCATGCGTCTGTGTCTTTTGCTGTGTGTGTGTGTGTGTGTCTCTTTCTATGTATGTGTGCATGTGTCCAGGTACCCAGCGTCGTCGTCTGATTCCCAGCCTGACCCTGGACTCGTCCTCTCTGATCAGGAAGCCTGCCATCAGCTCCAGCGTACGCTGGGTCGACGGCCCGCTAAGCCCCGCCCCCAGGGGAACCACGGAACCCTTCGAGATAAAGGTCTACAAGATAGACGACGTGGAGCGCCTGCAGAGGAGGAGAGAGAAAGGAAACAAGGTGAGAGAGAGAGAGAGAGAGAGGGGGGGGGGGGGGGGGGGGTGACGTCGAAGAGTTAAGATGGCAGGATGTGTGACGTTTTACATGCCCCTGACCAATTGTGCTATTTTATTCGTTTTTTGCGTTGTTTGTAACTTGTTTTTTTACTTATTTTGTACATAATGTTGCTTCTACCGTCCCTTATGATTGAAAATAACTTCTGGACATCAGAACTGGAATTACTCACCACAGACTGGAAGAAGCTTTTTCCTTTAACGAGTCCGGCAAGAAGGATATACTGCTGTCCCGGGAACAGGCCCAAATCCAAGTCATTTGCGTGAAGAAAAGACGGAGGAAAAGAGGACGCAGATCGGTCTGCCTTCTGAGAATCCGTAGGCAAGCGAGTAAACTCCCACTGCCTTCCATTCTACTTACTAACATGGAATCATTGGAAAATTAAATTGATGACCTACGATTACGATTATCCTACAAACGGGACATTAAGAACTGTAATATGTTTCACCAAGTCGTGGCTGAACGACGACACGGATAATATAGAGCTGGCGGGATTTTCCATGCACCGGCAGAACAGAGATGCTACGTCTGGTAAGACGAGAGGTGGGGGTGTGATTCTTTTTGTCAATAACAGCTGGTGCACGATGTCTAATATTAAAGAAGTTTCGAGGTATTGCTCGCCTGAGGTAGAGTACCCTATGATAAGCTGTAGACCACACTATTTACCAAGAGAGTTCTCATCTATATTATTCGTAGCCATCTATTTACCACCACAGACCGATGCTGGCACTAAGACCGCACAACCAAATCTATAAGGCCATAAGCAAACAAGAAAATGCTAATCCAGAAGCGGCACTCCTAGTGGAAGGGGACTTTAATGCAGGCAAACTTAAATCAGTTTTACCAAATTTTTACCAGCATGTCACATGTGCAACCAGAGAAAAAAAACTCTAGACCACCTTTACTCCACACATAGAGATGCATACAAAGCTCTCCATCGCCCTCCATTTGGCAAATCTGACCATAATTCTATCCTCCTGATTAACTAAAGCAGGAAGTACCAGTGACTCGCTCAATACGGAAGTGGTCAGATGACGCAGATGATACGCTACAGGACTGTTTTGCTAGCACAGACTGGAATATGTTCCGGGATTCATCCAGTGGCACTGAGGAGTATACCACTTCAGTCATCGGCTTCATCGACGACGTCGTCCCCACAGTGACCGTACGCACATATCCCAATCAGAAGCCATAGATTACAGGCAATATCCGCATCGAGCTATGAATGCTAGAGCTGCCGCATTCAAGGAGCGGGACACTAATCCGTACGCTTATAAGAAATCCCGCTATGCCATCAGACGAACCATCAAACAAGCAAAGCATCAATACATGATTTATATTGAATCCTACTACACCGCTACAATGCTCGTCGGATGTGGCAGGGCTTGAAAACTATTACGGACTACAAGGGGAAACCCAGAAGCGAGCTGCCCAGTGACGCGAGCCACCAGACGAGCTAAATGCCTTTATGCTCACTTCTAGGCAAGCAACTCTGAGGCATGCACGAGAGCACCAGCTGTTCTGGATGACTGCGTGACAACGCTCTCGGTAGGCGATGTGTGCAAGACCTTTAAACAGGTCAACATTCACAAAGCCGTGGGGCGAGATGGATTACCAGGATGTGTATTCAAAGCAAGCGCAGACCAACTGGCAAGTGTCTTCACTGACATTTTCAACCTCTCCCTCACCGAGTCTGTAATACCTATATGTTTCAAGCAGACCACCATAGTCCCTGTGCCTAAATGATTACCACCCCGTGGCATTCACATCGGCAGCCATGAAGTGCTTTGAAAGGCTGGTCATGGCTCACATCCTCCCGGATACCCTAGACCCACTCCAATTCGCATACCGCCCCAACAGATCCACAGATGATGCAATCTCAATCGCACTCCCCACTGCCCTTTCCCATCTGGACAAAAGGAACACATATGTGAGAATGCTGTTCATTGACTACAGCTCAGCGTTCAACACCATAGTGCCCATGAAGCTCGTCACTAAGCTAAGGACACTGGGACTAAACACCTCCCTCTGCAACTGGATCCTGGACTTTCTGATGGGCCGCCCCCAGGTGGTAAGGGTAAGGAACAACACGTCTGTCATGCTGATCCTCAACACTGGGGCCCCTCAGGGGTGTGTACTTAGTCCACTCCTGTAGTCCCTGTTCACCCACGACTGCGTGGCCAAACACAACTCCAACCTCTCCCTCAATATGAACAAGACAAAGGAGCTGATCGTGGACTACAGGAAAAGACGGGCCGAACAGGCCCCCATTAACAACAACGGGGCTGTAGTGGAGTGGGTCGAGAGTTTCAAGTTTCTTGGTGTCCACATCACCAACGAACTATCATGGTCCAATCACACCAAGACAGTCGTGAAGAGGGCACGACAAAAAAAATCCCCCTCAGGAGACTGAAAAGATTTGGCATGGGTTCCCAGATCCTCAAAAAGTTCTACAGTTGCACCATCGAGAGCATCCTGACCGGTTGCATCACCGCCTGGTATGGCAACTGTTCGGCATCTGACCGTAAGGCGCTACAGAGGGTAGTGCGTACGGCCCAGTACATCACTGAGGCCAAGCTTCCTGCCATCCAGGACCTATATAATAGGCGGTGTCAGAGGAAGGCCCATAAAATTGTCAGAGACTCCAGTCATCCAGAGCGCTAGGTCTAGGACAAGCGGTACCAGAGCGCTAGGTCTAGGACCAAAAGGCTCCTTAACAGCTTCTACCCCCAAGCCATAAGACTGCTGAACAAGTAATCAAATGGCCACCGGACTATTACATTGACCCCACTCCATTTGTTTTGTACACTGCTGACACTCTCACTCTTTCTTCAAATTTTTTATTTCTCTCTCACCTTTTCTTTCTTTCTTTCTTTAAAATCCCCCTACATCTCGCTCTCCTTTTCAATCTCTCACTCTCTTCTTTGTCTTTCTCTCTCTCTCCCCTCCCTCTCCTCTCTCTGTCTCTCCATCAGGAGGTGGTTTATTTCAGTGCTAAGCTGAAGACCTTGGAGCACAGGCAGCAGCGGATCTCCGAGATCCGAGCCAAGTATGACTGGCTGAAGAAAGAGCTGGAGCAGACCAAGCAGCACCTGATGCTGGAGCCAGACAAATGGACCACTGAATGTAAGTAAATGTGAGTGTGTGTGTGTGTGTGTGTGTGTGTGTGATACTTGTACTGCAGCCACACACAAAACCTTGACACCTACAGTAATCTTGTTGCTAATACCTTCTGTCTGGCTGCACAGTCAAAGCCCCTACCTCCCTATAATATGGCTGTGGTACGCACACACGCACATACATTCACACACACACACACACACTCACTCACACAATCTCCCCCTTGTCTCCAATATAAAATCTCTGTTCCATTGCTCAGATCTGTCAGACGGAGCATCATATAACACATAAGTACATCTCATAGCTGACATACCAGCTGATATTGATCCGTCTAATAGACTCATAAAGGCACATATGGCAGAGTTGGATTACACTAATAGCTGCTGGTGATATTTGTCAACAGAAGAAGTGGCACGAAGTATTCAGACCCCTTCCCTTCTGCACATTTTGCTACGTTACAGCCTTATTCTAAAATAGATTCAATATTTTCTTCCTCTCATCAATCTACACACAGTACTTTGTTGAAGCGCCTTTTTGCAGCGATTACAGCCTTGAGTCTTCTTATGACGCTACAAGCTGCAGATCCTCTCAAGTTCTGTCAGGTTGGATGGGGAGGTTCACTGCACAGCTTTTTCCAGGTCTCTCCAGAGATGTTTCGATTGGGTTCAAGTCCAGGTTCTGGCTGGGCCACTCAAGGACATTCAGAGACTTGTCCCAAAGCCACTCCTACATCGTCTTGGTTGTGTGCTTAGGGTTGTTGTCCTGTTCATTCGCCCCAGTCTGAGGTCCTGAGTGCTCTGGAGCAGGTTTTCATCAAGGATCTCTCTGTACTTTGCTCCATTCATCTTTCCCTCAATCCTGACTAGTCTATCCGTCCCTGCAGCTGAAAAACATCCCCACAGCATGATGCTGCCACCACCATGCTTCACCGTAGGGATGGTGCCAGGTTTCCTTCAGAAGTGACGCTTGGCATTCAGGCCAAAGAGTTCAATCTTGGTTTCATCAGACCAGAGAATCTTGTTTCTCATGGTCTGGGAGTCATTTAGGTGCCTTTTGGCAAACTCCAAGTGGACTGTCATGTGCCTTTTACTGAGGAGTGGCTTCTGCCAAGCCACTCTACTATAAAGGCCTGATTGGTGGAGTGCTGCAGAGATGGTTGGTCTTCTGGAAGGTTCTTCCATCTCCATAAAGGAATTCTGGAGCTCTGCCAGAGTGACCCGCGTGTTCTTGGTCACCCCCCTGACCAAGGCCCTTCTCCCCCGATTGCTAACTATGGCCGGGTGGCCAGCTCTAGGAAGAGTCTTGGTGGTTCCAAACTTCTTCCATTCAAGAAGGATGGAGTCCACTGTGTTCTTGGGGACCTTCAATGCTTCAGAATTGTTTTGGTACCCTTCCCCAGATCTGTGCCTCGCACAATCCTGTCTCGGAGCACTACGGACAATTCCTTCAACCTCATGGCTTGGTTTTTGCTCTGACATGCACTGTCAGCTGTGGGACCTTATATAGGTGTCCAATCAATTGAATTTACCACAAGTGGATTCCAATCAAGTTGTAGAAACATCTCAAGGATGATCAATGGAAAGAGGATGCACCTGAGCAAAGGGTCTAAATACTTACGTAAATAAGGTATTTTTGTTTTTTATTTTTTCGCTTTGTCATTATGGGGTATTGTGTGTAGATTGAATCAATTTTAGAATAAGGCTGTAACGTAACAAAATGTGGAAAAATTAAAGAGGTCTGAATACTTTCCGAATGCACTGTAGAAGTCTAGGAGCCTGAATCCTCTCTTCACATTTCAAGGCAGCATTAAGATATTGACTCAGAGACAGACCAAGCCCCGCTCAGGTAATACCTGCCATCCTTTCTAAGCGTTATCGTCGCACTGCTGTCTATACTACCAGGGGTGTTGTCAGTTGTAATCTTGTACCCATTCATTTGAACTCCACTTAGATCTGCTATTGTTAGCTCAAAACAGAAGCCAACTGTGGTCTACTCACCCAGTGCTTTTGGTTCAAATGGGAATTCCACAAACTTGAATACCCCTCGGTTTTCAAATCACGTAGAGGGCTTGGGCTGTTGCGCGATAGCAACCAAATCCCATGTAAGTCAGTTTATAGCATTTCATCATTGTTTACTCTGAGTTCCTCGTGTTGACATTGGCTGCGGCCTCAGGCCCTGTGGTGCTAACCTTGGAAAAGTAATTCCAATTTCTACTCATACTAATAGGGATAGACCGACCAAATGGTGCAGTTCTATGCAATCTTGTAGCCTTACCAACTATATCAACCATCAGACAGGGCCTGCAACCGCCTATTTAACATAGATTGTTTGAGTTTCCATGTGACGTTAAAAATCATAAAGGACTTGGGTTGATACATCTGAACTTCAGGAGCTTACTTCCTAAACTGGATTAAATCAAGATCTGGGCTATGCAGACAAATCCGGACATTCTGGTATTGACTGAAACTTGGATCTCTGGGGACATTCTGGATTCTGATATTAATATTGAGGGTTATAATGTGTTCGGAGTTGACAGACATGGTAGAGGTGGTGGAGTGGCCATTTAAATAAAAAATAAAATAATAATAAAATCTCTTTCGCTTGACAATCGTTTTTTGTTACTATCTTTAAGCCTTTGTCTGGGGGAAAATGTATCCATAACTGTTGTAGGGGTCTACCATCCTCCCTCAGCTAACCCTTTTGCACTCGAGGAGTTAACTAGTTTGTTGTCTTCTTTTACTAAATCAGAAGTTATTATCCTGGGTGACTTAAATTATGATTGGGAAATGCAGACTTCAGACTATCTAAGAGACATGTGTAATGATCTAAACCTAACCCAGCTGGTGTCTAAGCCTACACGGCCCAACCCTAAAGATCCCTCAAAGTCAACTCTAATTGAGCTTATTTTAACAAATACACCTGAGAAATATGTTTCTACTGTTGTCTTCACCCAAGACATTAGTGCCCATTGCGCAGTTGTTTGTGTTACAGATGTGAGAATAGAAAAATCTAAGCCTTGTGTCATCACAAAGAGGAACTTCACTGAACAGGCTTTATTTTAGTGACCTTGATTGCATTTCAGCTATCCCTGAAGTTGATTTAGCTTTGAGTCTTCAACACTATTGTGGATAATCATGTGCCCTTCAAAAAATGAAAGGTTAAAGGTAGATTGAATGCCTGGTACACTATGGAATTATCATAAGTCATTCATAAGAGATGATACTTGTGTCAAGGCCAGGAACACAGGCTTAGGTCTGGTACTGGCAAGCGTTTAAGCAACTGAGGAATCATTGTGTAAGACAAATCAGAAAGGCTAAATCTGATTATTATGTAACTCTTTCAGATTGTAATGGGAAACTGGCTAAATTCTGAAGGGTTCTACTTCCTCCTCTCTGCCACAACAAATTAATTCAGACACTTGCCTCATTACGGGGGAAAAATGCCATCACTGAGGCATTAATCACCATTTTATTTCAGCGGACTATCGCTTTGAAAGAACGTCTAGCCTATTCAGAATGATATTGGGCTGGATGGTGATAGGGGAAACTTGAGAGATAGAAATTATAGTCCGTTTTTCTTCAAATCAAATCACATTTTATTGGTCACATAAAATGTAGTGAAATGCTTGTGCTTCTAGTTCCGACAGTGCAGCAATATCTAACATGTAATCTAACAATTCCACAACAACTACCTAATACACACAAATCTAAGTAAGGAATGGAATAAGAATATATACATACAGTGGGGAGAACAAGTATTTGATACACTGCTGATTCTGCAGGTTTTCCTACTTACAAAGCATGTAGAGGTCTGTAATTTTTTATCATAGGTACACTTCAACTGTGAGAGAATCCAGAAAATCACATTGTATGATTTTTAAGTAATTAATTTGCATTTTATTGCATGACATAAGTATTTGATCACCTACCAACCAGTAAGAATTCCGGCTCTCACAGACCTGTTAGTTTTTCTTTAAGAAGCCTCCTGTTCTCCACTCATTACCTGTATTAACTGCACCTGTTTGAACTCGTTACCTGTATAAAGACACCTGTCCACACACTCAATCAAACAGACTCCAACTCTCCACAATGACCAAGACCAGAGAGCTGTGTAAGGACATCAGGGGTAAAATTGTAGACCTGCACAAGGCTGGGATGGGCTACGACAATAGGCAAGCAGCTGTGAGAAGGCAACAACTGTGGCGCATTATTAGAAAATGGAAGAAGTTCAAGATGATGGTCAATCACCCTCGGTCTGGGGCTCCATGCAAGATCTCACCTCGTGGGGCATCAATGATCATGAGGAAGGTGAGGGATCAGCCAAGAACTACACGGCAGGACCTGGTCAATGACCTGAAGAGAGCTGGGACCACAGTCTCAAAGAAACCATTAGTAACACACTACGCCGGCATGGATTAAAATCCTGCAGCGCACGCAAGGTCCCCCTGCTCAAGCCAGTGCATGTCCAGGCCCGTCTGAAGTTTGCCAATGACCATCTGGATGATCCAGAGAGAGGAATGGGAGAAGGTCATGTGGTCTGATGAGACAAAAATAGAGCTTTTTGTTCTAAACTCCCTCGCCGTGTTTGGAGGAAGAAGAAGGATGAGTACAACCCCAAGAATACCATCCCAACCGTGAACATGGAGGTGGAAACATAATTCTTTGGGGATGCTTTTCTGCAAAGGGGACAGGACGACTGCACATATTGAAGGAGGATGGATGGGGCCATGTATCGCGAGATCTTGGCCAACAACCTCCTTCCCCAGTAAGAGCATTGAAGATGGGTCGTGGCTGGGTCTTCCAGCATGACAACGACCCGAAACACACAGCCAGGGCAACTAAGGAGTGGCTCCGTAAGAAGCATCTCAAGGTCCTGGAGTGGCCTAGCCAGTCTCCAGACCTGAACCCAATAGAAAATCTTTGGAGGGAGTTGAAAGTCTGTATTGCCCAGCAACAGCTCCGAAACCTGAAGGATCTGGAGAAGGTCTGTATGGAGGAGTGGGCAAAAATCCCTGCTGCAGTGTGTGCAAACCTGGTCAAGAACTACAGGAAACGTATGATCTCTGTAATTACAAACAAAGGTTTCTGTACCAAATATTAAGTTCTGCTTTTCTGATGTATCAAATACTTATGTCATGCAATAAAATGCAAATTAATTACTTAAAAATCATACAAGTGATTTTATGAATTTTGTTTTAGATTCCATCTCTCACAGTTGAGTGTACCTATGATACAAAATTACAGACCTCTACATGCTTTGTAAGTAGGAAAACCTGCAAAATCGGCAGTGTATCAAATACTTGTTCTCCCCACTGTATATGTCACGGCAATCGAAAGAAGTGGACCAAAGTGCAGCGTGGTGAGCGTACATTTCCTTTTATTTTAGAATGTCGCCAACAAAACAAGAAACAAAATAAACGACCGTGAAGCTTACGAGGGCTAAGTGCCACTAACAAAAGTCAACTACCCACAATCAGGTGGGAAAAAGGGCTGCCTATGTATGATTCCCAATCAGAGACAACGATAGACAGCTGTCCCTGATTGAGAACCATACCCGGCCAAAACATAGAAGCACAAATCATAGAAATAAAGGACATAGAATGCCCACCCAAATCACACCCTGACCAAACCAAAAAGAGACATAAAAAAGTCTCTCTAAGGTCAGGGCGTGACAATATAAATATATGGATAAGCAATGACAGAGCGGCATAGGCAAGATGCTATAGATGGTATAAAATACAGTATATACATATGAGATAAGTAATGCAAGATATGTAAACATTATTAAAGTAGCATTATTAAAGTGACTAGTGATCCATTTATTAAAGTGGCCAATGATTTCAAGTCTGTATTCAAGCCAAATATCTTCAGACTCCTGAAGTTGAAGAGGCGCTGTTGCTCCTTCTTCACCACACAGTCTGTGTGGGTGGACCATTTCAGTTTGTCTGTGATGTGTACGCAGAGGAACTTGAAACTTTCCACCTTCTCCACTGCTGTCCCGTCGATGTGGATAGGGGGATGCTCCCTCTGCTGTTTCCTGAAGTCCACAATCATCTCCTTTGTTTTGTTGACGTTGAGCAAGAAGTTGTTTTGCTGACACTACACTCCGAGTGCCCTCACCTCCTCCCTGTAGGCTGTCTCATCCTTGTTGGTAATCAAGCCTATTACTGTCGTGTCGTCTGCAAATTTGATGAACAGGGAGTACAGGAAGGGGCTGAGCACGCACCATTGTGGGGCCTCAGTGTTGAGGATCAGCAAAGTAAGAGATGTCGGTACCTACCTTCACCACCTGGGGGCGGCCCATCAGGAAGTTCAGGACCCAATTGCACAGGGCGCCGTTGAGACCCAGGGCCTCAAGCTTAATGATGAGCTTGGAGGGTACTATGGTGTTGAATGCTAAGCTATAGTCAATGAACAGCATTCTTACATAGGTATTCCTCTTGTCCAGATGNTATAGTCAATGAACAGCATTCTTACATAGGTATTCCTCTTGTCCAGATGGGATAGGGCAGTGTGCAGTGTTATGGCGATTGCATCGTCTGTGGACCTATTGGGGTGGTAAGCAAATTGAAGTGGGTCTAGGGTGACAGGTAGGGTGTAGGTGATATGACCCTTGACTAGCCTCTCAAAGCACTTCATGATGACAGAAGTGTGTTCTACGGGGCGATAGTCATTTAGTTCAGTTACCTTTTCCTTCTTGGGTACGGGACAGCAGACTGGGATAGGGAGAGATTGAATATGTCTGTAAACACACCAGCCAGCTGGTCTGCGCATGCTCTGAGGACGCGGCTAGGGATGCGTTCTGGGTCGGCAGCCTTGTGAGTCTTAACACGTTTAAATGTCTTACTCACGTCGGCCAAGGAGAAGGAGAGAGCCCACAGTCCTTGGTAGCTGGTCGCGTCGGTGGCAGTGTATTATCCTCAAAGTGGGCAAAGAAGGTGTTCAGTTTGCCTGGAAGCAAGACGTCGGTGTACGTGGCGTGGCTGGTTTTTCTTTTGTAGTCCGTGATTGTCTGTAGACTCTGCCATATACATCTCGTGTCTGAGCCGTTGAATTGCAACTCCACTTTGTCTCTATACTGACATTTGGCTTGTTTGATTGCCTTGCGGAGGGAATAACTACACTGTTTGTATTCGGCCATATTCCCAGTCACCTTTCCATGGTTAAATGTGTTGGTTTGTGCTTTCAGTTTTGCGCGAAGGCCGCCAGCTATCCACGATTTCTGGTTAGGGTAGGTTTTAATAATCACAGTGGGTACAACATCTCCAATGCATTTCCTTATAACTTCACTCACCAAATACCTCAATATTATTCTCTGAGGCTACCCGGAACATGTCCCAGTCTGCGTGATCAAAACAATCTTTAAGCGTTGATTCTGATTGGTCAGACCAGCGTTGAATATTTCTTAGCACGGGTACATCCTGTTTGAGTTTCTGCCTATAGGAAGGGGGGAACAAAATGAAGTCGTGGTCAGATTTGCCGAAAGGAGGGCTGGGGAGGGCCTTGTATGCATCGCGGAAGTTAGAGTAGCAGTGATCCAGAGTTTTGCCAGTGTGAGTGCTGCAGTCAATATGCTGATAGAATTTAAGCAGCCTTGTTCTCAAATTTGCTTTGTTAAAATGCCCAGGTACAATAAATGCAACCTCAGGATATTTGGTTTCCAGTTTCCAGTTTGCATAAAGTTCCTTGAGGGCCGTCGTGGTATCGGCTTGAGGGGGGTATACACGGCTTTGACAATGACCCAGGATAGTTCTGTTGGGAGATAATATGGTTGGCATTTGATTGTCAGGAATTCTAGGTCAGGTGAACAAAAGGACTTCAGTTTCTGTATGTTGTTACAATTACGCCATGAGTTGTTAGTCACGCCCTTCTTCTTCCCGGAAAGATGTTTATTCCTATCATCGTGACGTACAAAGAATCCAGGTGGCTGTACTGACTCCGACAGAGCCATGTTTCCGTGAAACAGAGTATGTTACAATCCCTTTTGTCTCTCTGGACATGGCTATTTACAGAAATTAAAGTCCTGGATGCTTTGATAGCAATAGACAACAAGAAATCTACAGGGACCGAACAATTGGATCATGGTCTGCTTAAGTGTGCAACACCCATTTGTTGGCTCAATAACCCACATTTTTTATGAAACATTGTTATCAGGAAATATTCCAATAGTATGGAAAATCAGCTCTTGTGCTGCCACTCCATAAGGGCTGGGATAGTAGTGACCTTAATAATTATCGCCCCATTTCAAGGCTTCCTTGTCAAGCTAAGATTCTTGAATCCTTGGTAAAAAAAACGTTGCTCTTTTTTTAAATCTGAGAAATGTATTTTGAATGTAAACCAATCAGGGTTTAGGCCTGAGCATAGCACTATTACAGTAGTCAATGCTTTAGACACAATAGTCACAGTGAGTCCAGCTGTGGTAAATTCAATTGATTGGACATGATTTGGAAAGGCACACACCTATCTATAAAAGGTTCCACAGGTGACCAAGAACCCGACGGTCACTCTGCCAGACCTCCAAAGTTCCTCTGTGGAGATGGGAGATCGGTCCAGAAAGACAACCTTCTCTGCAGAAGAGTAGCCAGACGGAAGCCACTCCTCTGTAAAAGGCACATGACAGCCCGCTTGGAGTTTGCCAAGAGGCACCTAAAGACTCTCAGACCATGAGAAACAAGATTCTCTGGTCTGATGAAACCACGACAAGATGAACTCTTTGTCCTGAATGCCAAGCGTCACTTCTGAAGGACACCTGGCACCATCCCTACGGTGAAGCATGGTGGTGGCAGCATCATGCGTGGGGATGTTTTTCAGCTGCAGGGACTAGGAGACTAATCAGGATCGATGGAAAGATGAACGGGGCAAAGTACAGAGAGATCCATGGTGTGAAACCTGCTCCAGAGCACTCAAGACCTGGGGTGAAGGTTAGCCTTCCAACAGGACAACGATCCTAAGCACACAGCCAAGAGTGGCTTCGGGGCAAGTCTCTGATTGTCCTTGAATGGCCAACCAGAGCCCAGACTTGAACCCGATCAAACATCTCTGGAGAGACCTGGAAATACCTGTGCAGCGATGCTCCCCATCCAACCTGACAGAGCTTGAGAGGGTCTGCAGAAAAGAATGGGAGAAACTCCCCAAATACAGGTGTGCCAAGCTTTTAGCTTCATACCCAAGGTGCTTTAACAAAGTACTGAGAAAAGAGTCTGAATAATTATGTTTCAGTTTTCAGTTTCTATCTTCTCTGGATATGTATTTTTTTTTTTTTTTTTTTTTTTCACCTTTATTTAACCAGGTAGGCTAGTTGAGAACAAGTTCTCATTTGCAACTGCGACCTGGCCAAGATAAAGCATAGCAGTGTGAACAGACAACACAGAGTTACACATGGAGTAAACAATAAACAAGTCATAACATGGTAGAAAAAAGAGAATCTATATACAATGTGTGCAAAAGGCATGAGGTAGGCAATAAATCGAATAATTACAATTTAGCAGATTAACACATGGAGTGATAAATCATCAGATAATCATGTGCAAGAAGAGATATTGGTACTGGTGTGCAAACAGAGAAAAAGTAAATAAATAAAAGCAGTATGGGGGTGAGGTAGGTAAATTGGGTGGGTAGTTTACAGATGGACTATGTACAGCTGCAGCGATCGGTTAGCTGCTCGGATAGCAGATTTTTAAAGTTGTTGAGGGAGATAAAAGTCTCCAACTTCAGAGATTTTTGCAATTCGTTCCAGTCGCAGGCAGCAGAGAACTGGAAGGAAAGGCGTCCAAATGAGGTTTTAGCTTTAGGGATGATCAGTGAGATACACCTGCTGGAGCGCGTGCTGCGGTGGGTGTAGCCATCGTGACCAGTGAACTGAGATAAGCGGGACTTTACCTAGCATAGCCTTGTAGATGACCTGGAGCCAGTGGGTCTGACGACGAACATGTAGCGAGGGCCAGCCGACTAGGGCATACAGGTCGCAGTGGTGGGTCGTATAAGGTGCTTTAGTAACAAAACGAATGGCACTGTGATAAACTGCATCCAGTTTGCTGAGTAGAGTGTTGGAAGCTATTTTGTAGATGACATCGCCGAAGTCGAGGATCGGCAGGATAGTCAGTTTTACTAGGGTAAGTTTCGGCGGTGAGTGAAGGAGCTTGTTGCGGAATAGAAAGCCGATTCTTGATTTGATTTGGATTGGAGATGTTTGATATGAGTCTGGAAGGAGAGTTTGCAGTCTAGCCAGACACCTAGGTACTTATAGATGTCCACATATTCTAGGTCGGAACCGTCCAGGGTGGTGATGCTAGTCGGCGCGGCGGTGCAGGCAGCGAACGGTTGAAAAGCATGCATTTGGGTTACTAGCGTTTAAGAGCAGTTGGAGGCCACGGAGGAGTGTTGTATGGCATTGAAGCTCGTTTGGAGGTTAGATAGCACAGTGTCCAAGGAAGGGCCGGAATATATAGAATGGTGTCGTCTGCGTAGAGGTGGATCAGGGAATCGCCCGCAGCAAGAGCAACATCATTGATGTATAAGAGAAAGAGATCGGCCCGAGAATTGAACCCTGTGGTACCCCCATAGAGACTGCCAGAGGACCGGCAACATGCCCTCCGATTTGCACACTGAACTCTGTCTGCAAAGTAGTTGGTGAACCAGGCAAGGCAGTCATTAGAAAAACCGAGGCTACTGAGTCTGCCGATAAGAATATGGTGATTGACAGAGTCGAAAGCCTTGGCCAGGTCGATGAAGACGGCTGCACAGTAATGTCTTTTACGATGGCGGTTTATGATGTCGTTTAGTACTTGAGCGTGGCTGAGGTGCATCGTGACCGGCTTGGAAACCGGATTGCACAGCGGAGAAGGTACGGTGGGATTCGAGATGGTCAGTGATCTGTTTGTTGACTTGGCTTTCGAAGACCTTAGGTAGGCAGGGCAGGATGGATATAGGTCTGTAACAGTTTGGGTCCAGGGTGTCTCCCCCTTTGAAGAGGGGGATGACCGCGGCAGCTTTCCAATCCGTGGGATCTCAGATGATACGAAGGAGAGGTTGAACAGGCTGGTAATAGGGGCGGACAAATGGCGGCGGACAGTTTCAGAAATAGGGGGGCCAGGTTGTCAAGCCCAGCTTATTGTATGGGTCCAGGTTTTCCAGCTCTTTCAGAACATCTGCTATCTGGATTTGGGTAAAGGAGAAGCTGGGGAGGCTTGGGCGAGTAGCAGCGGGGGGGGGGGGGCTGTTGGCCAAGGTTGGAGTCGCCAGGAAGAAGGCATGGCCAGCCATTTAGAAATGCTTGTTGAAGTCTTCGATTATCACGGATTTATCGGTGGTGACCGTGTTACCTAGCCTCAGTGCAGTGGGCAGCTGGGAGGAGGTGCTCTTGTTCTCCATGGACTTTACAGTATCCCAGAACTTTTTGGAGTTAGAGCTACAGGATGCGAATTTCTGCTTGAAAAAGCTGGCTTTGCTTTCCTGACTGACTGCGTGTATTGGTTCCTGACTTCCCTGAACAGTTGCATATCGCGGGGGCTCTTCGATGCTATTGCAGTTCGCCACAGGATGTTTTGTGCTGTCGAGGGCAGTCAGGTCTGGAGTGAACCAAGGGCTATATCTGTTCTTGGTTCTGCATTTTTTGAACGGAGCATGCTTGTCTAATATGGTGAGGAGTAACATTTAAAGAATGACCAGGCATCCTCAACTGACGGGATGAGTCAATATCCTTCCAGGGTACCCGGGCCAGGTCGATTAGAAAGGCCTGCTCGCAGAAGTGTTTTAGGAAGCGTTTGACAGTGATGAGGGGTGGTCGTTTGACCGCAGACCCGTGGCGGATACAGGCAATGAGGCAGTGATCGCTGAGATCTTGATTGAAGACAGCAGAGGTGTATTTGGGAGGCAGGTTGGTCAGGATAATGTCTATTAGGGTGCCATGTTTACGGATTTAGGGTTGTACCTGGTGGGTTCCTTGATGATTTGTGTGAGATTGAGGGCATCAAGCTTGGATTGTAGGCTGCCGGGGTGTAAGCATATCCCAGTTTAGGTCACCTAACAGAACAAACTCTGAAGCTAGATGGGGAGCGATCAATTCACAGATGGTGTCCAGGGCACAGCTGGGAGCTGAGGGGTCGGTAGCAGGCGGCAACAGTGAGAGACTTATTTCTGGAGAGATTAATTTTTAAATTAGAAGTTCGAACTGTTTGGGCATAGACCTGGAAAGTATGACAGAACTTTGCAGGCTATCTCTGCAGTAGATTGCAACTCCTCCCCTTTGGCAGTTCTATCTTGACGGAAAGTGTTATAGATTGGGTATGGAAATCTCAGATATTTTGGTGGCTTCCTAAGCCAGGATTCGGACACGGCAAAGACATCAGGATTGGCAGAGTGTGCTAAAGCGGTGAGTAAGGCAAACTTAGGGAGGAGGTTTCTGATGTTGACATGCATGAGGCCAAGGCTTTTTCGATCGCAGAAGTCAACTGAGGTGACTGGGGACATGCAGGGCCTGGGTTTACCCACATACACCGAGGAACAGAGGAGTAGTAGGATGAGGGTGCGGCTAAAGGCTATCAAAACTGGTCGCCTAGAGCGTTGGGGACAAAGAATAAAAGGAGCAGATTATGGGCGTGTAGATAGAGAAGTCTGGGCATAATGTGCAGACAGGGGTATGGAGGGGCGCGGTGACAGCGGAGGCAAGCCCAGGCACTGGGTGATGATAAGAGAGGTTGTATCTCTGGACATGCTGGTCTCAATGGGTGAGGTCACCGCATGTGTGGGGGTGGGACAAAGGGGTATCAGAGGTACGGAGAGTTGAACTACAGGGTCCATTGCAAACCAAAACAATGACAATGAAAACTAGCCTGAACAACAGTATGCAAGCATATTGATATTTGAGAGAGACATACAATAAGGCATAAAGTGATTGCAGGTCTTGTTGGGAGAGCTAGCTAAAACAACAGGTAAGATAACAGCAGCATAAACAGGTGCTAGTCTGACACAGCAACAACAGGTAAAAAATGGCGATGACTAGGCAGAGAGGGTCGGAATAACTACACACAGATCCTGAGTTAAAGCACAGAGCCGACAGATAAGACACAAATAAACAGAATGGAGTACCGTGAATTAATGGACAGTCAAGCATGCATCAGCTATGTAGCCAAGTGATCATAGTGCCAGGGGCAGCCGTAGATGGAGCAGAGGAGGCCTCCACTAAGCTAGCACGCGGCGTGTAAAGTTAGTAGCCGCGGGGGTGTCTGCTCAGACGGAGGGGTCTGCTCAGACGGTGTTGTGTCGACAGAGAATCCAAGCCAGATGGCGATGGCGAAAGAGAGGTTGTGAATTGTAGAATAGTGTTTGCTAACTGGTGCTAGCTTCGTGGCAGTGGCAGTGGCACTAGCTCTTCAGCTAGCCGGCAGATGGGCCTAGCTCGAGGCTAGCTCAAGGCTAACTGGTGCTGCTTCGGGACAGAGGTGTTAGCCAGTAGTAGCCACTCGGTTGCAGCTAGCTAGCTGTGATGATACGGTGTAATTGTCCAGACGTTGCGTCAGGAATCCGGTGATGTGGTAGAGAAAAAGCAGTCCTATATGCTCTGGGTTGATATCGCGCTTGCAGCTAGCCGGCAGATGGGCCTAGCTCGAGGCTAGCTCAAGGCTAACTGGTGCTTGCTTCGGGCGACAGAGTGTTAGGCAGTAGTAGCCACTCGGTTGCAGCTACGTAGCTGTGATGATACGGTGTAATTGTCCAGAGCTTGCGTCAGGAATCCGGTGATGTTAGAGAAAAAGCAGTTCTATATGCTCTGGGTTGATATCGCGCTGCAGCTAGCCGGCAGATGGGCCTAGCTCGAGGCTAGCTCAAGGCTAACTGGTGCTTGCTTCGGGACAGAGGTGTTAGCCAGTAGTAGCCACTCGGTTGCAGCTAGCTAGCTGTGATAATACGGTGTAATTGTCCAGAGCTTGCGTCAGGGATCCGGTGATGTGGTAGAGAAAAAGCAGTCCTATATGCTCTGGGTTATATCGCGCTTGCAGACTGGCAGGTATCGGCCCGGTATTGAAGCTGGCTGTGTCCGAGTTAAGGGCGAAGACCGCAGCAGTGGCTAACTGACTACTAGCTAGTAGCTAGTTATCTGGCTAGCTTCTGATTGGGTTACGGTTCAAAAGTATTAAAAAATAGCAGACGCTAACGTCCCACTTGGCCAAAAGCCAGTAAAAATGCAGAGCGCCAAATTCAAATAAATATACTATAAAAATCGAACTTTCATGAAATCACACTTGAAAGACACCAAATTAAAGCTACACTTGTTGTGAATCCAGCCAACATGTCTGATTTCAAAAAGGATTTACGGCGAAAGCACACCAAACGATTATGTTAGGTCAGTACATAGCCACAGAAAAACACAGCCATTTTTCCAGCCAAAGAGAGGAGTAACAAAAAGCAGAAATAGAGATTTCATCCAAACGTGAAAATGCTGCCCCTATCCTAGAGAAGTTATTTAACAATTTTAAAAACCTGTTTATGTACACTGCTCAAAAAAATAAAGGGAGCACATTTGTGGCCTGCGGAGGTCATTTTGCAGCGCTCTGGCAGTGCTCCTCCTTGCACAAAGGCGGAGTAGCGGTCCTGCTGCTGGGTTGTTGCCCTCACGGCCTCTCCACGTCTCCTGATGTACTGGCCTGTCTCCTGGTAGCGCCCCATGCTCTGGACACTACGCTGACAGACACAGCAAACCTTCTTGCCACAGCTCGCTTGATGTGCCATCCTGGATGAGCTGCACTACCTGAGCCACTGTGTGGTGTGTAGACTCCGTCTCATGTACCACTAGAGTGAAAGCACCGCCAGCATTCAAAAGTGACCAAAACATCAGCCAGGAAGCATAGGAGACTGAGAAGTGGTCTGTGGTCACCACCTGCAGAACCACTCCTTTATTGGGGGTGTCTTGCTAATTGCCTATAATTTCCACCTTTTGTCTATTCCATTTACACAACAGCATGTGAAATGTATTGTCAATCAGTGTTGCTTCCTAAGTGGACAGTTTGATTTCACAGAAGTGTGATTGACTTGGAGTTACATTGTGTTGTTTAAGTGTTCCCTTTATTTTTTTGAGCAGTGTATATATGTATGTGTGTGTATGTATTTGTGTATGTATGTATGTATGTATGTATCTATGTATGTATGTATGTATCTATGTATGTATATATAGATATGTATATATGTGTGTATATATATATGTATATGTATATATGTGTGTATATATATGTATGTATACATATATATATATATATATATATATATACATATTATTCTTCTTTATTTTATTTTCATATTGTATTAACCAGGGCACGTTTAAAAAGATACCTAGGTTTCAATATGTCTTCCCTGTTAAAATAAAGGTTACATTTTTTTTATACAAAGATGCAATGGCTACAATGTGGATAAGATCAAATATGCATGCTAGCACCAGGTATAAACAAGGCTTCTGTCCCTGTCTCTGTCCCTATAACATGGTTGTAACAAATGTCCTTCTTTCTGTCTCTGTTCCTGTCTCTGCCCCTGGTTGTAACATATTGGCCGTCTCTCTGTCCTCTCCCCATAGTTGACCTGCAGCAGACGTTTGAGGTAGACTCTCTGGAGTACCTGGAGGCTCTAGAGGTGATGACAGACAGACTGGAGACCAGGGTCAACTTCTGCAAGGCTCACCTCATGATAGTCACCTGCTTCGACGTCACCTGCTGCCGCAGGTAGAACCACGGACAGACAGACGGACCACACCTCCTCTAGGACTGTTAGGACTCAAGGGAATTGGAGCATCTCGGATACAACAGCAGGAAGAGAGAGGGATGGAGCGGAGGGAGGGATTTCCATGAGGAGGTGCAGAAGAACAAAGGCAGACACTAAAGATTAATATTTTTTTAAGCAGCGGGACAGGGAGCAAGGGAGGGAGAGGAGGAGGATGAAGAAGAGAATGAAGAGGAGGAAGAGAGAGGGTGTTTTTTTAAATGAGGAGTACATCTCCCACCTGACAGGAAGAGCACTTTTACTGAGGAGTTGTTGGAGATGTAGTTTGTAAATAAAGTTGTGCTTGCTTTGAATAAGGACTGGCTGACAGACGGCTATAGACACATAGGGATAAAAAGAGAAAAGAACGACAGAAAGGAAAAGAAAACCCACCTTGTGTGTGAAAGACAAGTGCCTTGCGAACACTTCGAAATCGGAACCATTGCTCCTGTATTTGTGTACAGATGGTGCTAGCTGAAAAAAAGAATAGATCTCAAAAGTAAAAAGAAGAAAAAAGTTGTGGAAAGTAAAAACCACAGCACGTTTTACTCGGTGTTTCCTCCCCTGACTAGCTGTTCTCAGTGGCTTGTATTGTTCTGCACTAGTTAGGATTCAACTTTAGGAACTGTTACGTGTATGTTTTCTATATCTATTTTTTAAATTCTCTGAAGACAGTGACACCACACAGAGTGCTTTAGGGGATAGGAAATGATATATAAGGACGGACAAGACCCAGGGAACGGAGGTGGTGGTGGTGTATCTTCTGGCCCATTGATTTCATTGTCATCCCTCAGGCAATGGTGGTGGCAACTGAAGTATTCAGTCGAGGGTTCAGACCTAACCACACACCCACCCCCCCACCCGTCCCCTAACGATGATCAAGAGGTGCAGAGAGACATCAGCTAGAAAGGAGGGGAGATGGAGGGATGAACAAAGGCTAAAAGACAATGTTACCTTTAGGGAAACATCGTAATAACTACCATAGAAGGGGATGGGTGTGACCATGTGATTAATGGGTTGAAGGGACACCTCTCTATTCTACAGGTCTAAAAAATGGGGGTAATCTGAGTTAAATATGAGTGTAGAGGAAAATGTCCCATTCACTCTGCTTGGTGCCACTGCCGTGGTGCATTCACTTTCATAATAGTTTGGTGCTTGAGACAGTTTCAGATCTAAATGTTTGTATACACATACATACATATCTATATATATATATACATACATACATATACTATATATATACACACACATATATATATACAGTTGAAGTCGGAAGTTTACATACTTTGGTTGGAGTTATTAAAACTCGTTTTTCAACCACTTCACAAATTTCTTGTTAACAAACTATAGTTTTGGCAAGTCGGTTAGGACATCTACTTTGTGCATGACACAAGTAATTTTTCCAACAATTGTTTACAGATTATTTCACTTATAATTCACTGTATTACAATTCCAGTGGGTCAGAAGTTTACATACCCTAAGTTGGCTGTGCCTTTAAACAGCTTGGAAACTTCCAGAAAAGGATGTCATGGCTTTAGAAGCTTCTGATAGGCTAATTACATCATTTGAGTCAATTGAGGTGTACCTGTGGATGTATTCAAGGCCTACCTTCAAACTCAGCGCCTCTTTGCTTGACATCATGGGAAAATCAAAAGACATCAGCCAAGACCCAGAAAAACATTGTAGACCTCCACAAGTCTGGTTTATCCTTGGGAGCAATTTCAAACGCCTGAAGGTACACGTTCATCTGTACAAACAATAGTACGCAAGTATAAACACCATGGGACCACGCAGCCGTCAAACCGCTCAGGAAGGAGACGCGTTCTGTCTCCTAGAGATTAACGTACTTTGGTGCGAAAGTGCAAATAATCCCAGAACAACAGCAACGGACCTTGTGAAGATACTGGAGGAAACAGGTACAAAAGTATCTATATCCACAGTAAAACGAGTCCTATATACAAAACCTGAAAGGCCTCTCAGCAAGGAAGAAGCCACTGCTCCAAACCGCCATTTAAAAAGCCAGACAGTTTGCAACTGCACATGGGGACAAAGATCGTACTTTTTGGAGAAATGTCCTCTTGTCGGATGAACAAAAAATAGAACTGTTGGCCATAATGACATCATTATGTTTGGAGGAAAAAGAGAGGAGGCTTGCAAGCCGAAGAACACCATCCCAACCGTGAAGCACAGGTGGCAGAATATGTTGTGGGGGTGCTTTGCTGCAGGAGGGACTGGTGCACTTCACAAAATAGATGGCATCATGAGGACGGAAAATGATGTGGATATACTGAAGCAACATCTAAGACATCAGTCAGGAAGTTAAAGCTTGGTCGTAAATGGTCGGCAAAATCATTCGCAAGGAGATTCCTGCAAAAATATTATTTGAAGCCAGTTTACAATTGGCTCATTCATCCCCCTCCTCTCCCCTGTAACTATTCCCCAGGTCGTTGCTGGCAAATAGAACGTGTTCTAGTCAACTTACCTGGTAAAAATAATGGATAAAAAAATAAAAAAATAAATGGGTCTTCCAAATGGACAATGACCCCAAGCATACTTCCAAAG
Source organism: Salvelinus sp. IW2-2015 (assembly GCF_002910315.2). Lineage (NCBI taxonomy): Eukaryota > Metazoa > Chordata > Actinopteri > Salmoniformes > Salmonidae > Salvelinus > Salvelinus sp. IW2-2015. The sequence continues at coordinate 842,755 of NC_036843.1, forward strand.
TTGTGGCAAAATGGCTAAAGGACAACAAAGTCAAGGTATTGGAGTGGCCATCACAAAGCCCTGACCTCAATCCTATAGAACATTTGTGGGCAGAACTGAAAAAGCGTGTGCGAGCAAGAAGGCCTACAAACCTGACTCCGTTACACCAGCTCTGTCAATAGGATGGGACAAAATTCACCCAACTTATTGTAGAAGCTTGTGGAAGGCTACCCGAAACGTTTGACCCAAGTTAAACAATTTAAAGGCAATGCTACCAAATACTAATTGAGTGTATGTAAACTTCTGACCCACTGGGAATGTGATGAAAGAAATTAAAGCTGAAATAAATCATTCTCTCTACTATTATGCTGACATTTCACATTCTTAAAATAAAGTGGTGATCCTAACTGACCTAAAACAGGGAATTTTTACTTGGATTAAATGTCAGGAATTGTGAAAAACTGACTTTAAATGTATTTGGCTAAGGTGTATGTAAACTTCCGACTTCAACTGTATATATATACACATACATATATATAGTTATACATATATATGTAATGTGATATATATGCATTATAATATATATATACATACGTATGTATGTGTGTATATACGTATGTATGTGTGTGTATATATATATATATATATATATATATAATATATACACACACACACACACACGTGTGCATATATATTATATATATGTAATATATATAGTATGATATGTGTATATATACACATATGTAATAGTATATATATATATATATATACATATATTATATATATATATACATACATACACACACATACGTATATACATATATATATATATACACATACATATATATACATATATATATAAATAAATATATATGTATATATATATATATACATACATATATAGCCTGCTTCCTAAAATAACTTTCAGACATAAATGCTTCTTCTTCTTCATCTTACCATCATATTTTATGACGTAGTGTCCTTGGCTGTTTTGAAAGGCATTTATTAATAAAATGTATTATTTTTATTATCATCCTCATCATTCCCTCTCCCTCCCTTTCGTGAGAGGTCATGCCCCTTGCCCTTTCACCTCTCCCCTATGTCATGGTCATGAATGAAGGATCTTATTTATTTAACTCAGGAGGCATGCTGGAACAGAGGTGCTGGAACAGAGAGTTGCTTGTATTGTATAATGCATTATCCACACACCTTTTGGTCTGCAAAGTTACTATGCATTTAAAAAAAGACAAAATAATGTACATATGCTGAGCCCATTTCATATATAGATAGATTATAACATATACACTATCGTCTTTATTTGAGATATTTTCTTTTTTCCTCCGCTATTTTGGTTTGTTACTTCCTCCTTTGAGATGGGAATTGTCCGATTGATGGGAGTAGAAAGAAGTAGTGGTTAATGGTTAAGATATGATTCAGGATAGGTAATCTGATCCTAGATCTGTTCCTAAGGGCAGCTTCTACCCGGAGCCTGTTGATAATGGTACTCTCCAGAGTCACGTTCGGCAGGCTGCAACATTACAAAACCTGCGCGTAGAAATGTGTTGTGTAGAAAAGATGATTGTCTTGAAGGATAGGGAATCGAGTCTGCTCTATTCGTTACATTTCTATCTGCGAAGTTTGAACATCTCACCTTCCTGAATACACCCTGGTCACGTCTGTGTTTGTCACCATGGCAACGTCCCGCTCCCTTGTCATGGGGTCGGATGTGTTGTAAAGAGATCTCTTTCTCTGGTTGCAGTCTCTGAGAGGAGTGAGAGAGGTAGCCTACTGTAGATAGCAGGATTGGACACAACTTAATTTAGTCCATTTCGGGAAGGGAACAAATCCTCACTGAACCAAACAGCAGGCTTCAAATCTTGAAATGGTATTCAGCCAAAACGTCTCCTGAGAAGACGGAATAGAAATGGAATTTACCCGTAGTCCCATCCCATGCTGGCTAGGCCTTACTGTGCTTTGGCTGGGCTAATTTGTGTGTGTGTTTTGAGAGAGACAGATGCCCAGACCAGAGAGACAGACTATGGTTGTGTTCAAAAGGCACAAACGGGGAGAAATAAACCAGTTTGAAATGGGAAATGAAAAAAGTTGGACCAAAAACGTTTCTTCCTAATTGTGCCTGCTGAACCCTACCCATGTCTGTGTGTAACTGTCAGCAGGAAAACTTCGAACAGAGAAACGGACTGAGAATCTGACAGTGACGCAAGGATTGCTGTAAATAAAGGATTGTATTGGAGGAGATGAGTTGTCAATTTATTCTCTCAATTTCTTCTAAACATCCACCCAGTTACCGTGCTCAACATTCCTCAGATTGAATATGAGTGTTAGTAAACCAACCACCGTCCCACAAAGCAATATGGGCACAATCATAATGTAGACAAGATCAGGACAAAGGACTTATGTTAGTACCAGGTATAAACGGGGCTAAGAGCCCTGTTTTTCATGCACTTATTACGAACTGAACATTTGAACCAATTTCTACCATAGATGGGACCCACTTAGTGAAACCAGGCTCCATCCGCCCAGGTTTAGCTGCAGGGTCTGTCATGTAACAGATGTCTATGTTGTGACACATCATTCCTTCTCAGGTCCTCCCCAGTGGCGGTATTAGCATACAACAGCAGAGAGCCATCCTTCTCTTTGCCTCTACATCTCACTGGGTGTTACTGCTACTGTGTGCGTGTAGGCCTACACTAGTAATTTCTCTTGCCCAACGGAGAAGCTGTATCAGTGCCTGCGACAGAGACCGAGTGAGCCTTTTGTTGTCATTAGAATGTATTTGTAATATTAATGTCGCACCGCAATTACAATAACTTCGCCACTGACAGAGAGAGAGAGAGGGAGAAAGGCCTCTGGTGGGATACCAGGGTTCTATATTCTCAGCCCCTGGATGAAACATTGCTCCTGACACCCTGCTTTGAACACCCACACGAGGGGAGAGAAGGGGGGGAGGCCTGTCCATGGGCGCATGAGAGGGGGTGAGGGGCCCAGGGGAGAGGGGGTAAGGAAGAGAGACTGTTAGGGAGAGAGGAGAGAACAAATCCCATTGGTGGATGAAGAATAGGAGCTTTCCTGTCTCTCGTTCTCTGTCTTGTATCCACAGTACTTCCCCATTGTCTTCACACATGGACACATCTGTAAATCTCAGCACCCTGACCCAACCCTTTGGTATAACTCACAGACATGGTAACGTGTGACTGTGGATGTTTCTCCTTATGTATCTCTGTGTGTGTTCTCTCTCTCTCCCTTTTTCTCTCTCTTCTTCCCTCCGTCCGTCTGAAGTGGTAACCAACCAGTCCCTGATCATCTCCTGATCATCTCCTCTCCCACAGCTCGCAGCTATTTGATCCACTACGCAGTTCATTAACAGGATAGTTGCACGATAAGATATGTTCAGACAAGGAAGGAAATGATTGAGGTTTTGTATCAGACTGTATCTCGCCATATCACTATCTCTGATCAGCACCGAGGGAGGTTTACTGTGGGCTGGGGGACTCACTCTCTTCTGCCTCTTCCACAGGACCTGGATAGCAGGCTTTTAAATGGTAAGTAGCCTTTAAATGGGAGAAAGAAGCATTTACACCGCTGGAACACTGGTTTATACCGGGGTGTGTGTGTGAGAGAGAGACAGAGATAAAAAGGGAAGAAAAATGTCCCTAGGAGAAAAAGGCCTTGATAGGTGGAGAGGCTGACAGGCAGTGTAGAGAGGGATGGAGGGAGGGAGGGAGAGAAAGAAAGAGAGGGATGGGCGTGGGGGTGAAACATCTCTGATGTCCCTTTGATTATCTCAGGCTCTCCTGCTGGGCTCTCAGACACCACTCATCACAGAAAGAGATAGGGGGGAGGTAGGGGGAGAGAGAGAGAAAGGGGGAGGGAGGGAGAGAGCGAGAGAAAGAAGGGGGAGAGCGAGCGACGGGAATAAAGATCAAAATGGAAGCTGAAGAGATGATCGTGAATCCAATCTGATAGTGCAAACAGAGTAATAGATGATTTAGAAATGGTCTGTTCATTGTATAGTTCTCTGCAGAGAGGGGGGGATGATATCTAGTTCTCTCATTGTCCTCCACATTCAGACAGACAGGCATTTCAGACTGACTGGGTTCGAACCAGAGTTCCCTGCGTGCCACAAAACTGTTAGCCTGCAGAGCTAAAGCATATAGGCATCAACACCAATTGGTCACATATACAGTACACCTCAAGTCATATTAGCTAGACACGGCTGGATCAAATCGGAGACTAGATCTCTCACTACGTTCAATACAAACCTGAGAGTTGATCTGTATGCCAGTGGACAAACTGGCGGTTATCCGAAAGCAATACTATGAGGGCGTGTGTTAGTGTCAATACCGACGTGACGCAGTCGCTATAGGCGGGGCCGACGTCAGCCTTTTGAGAGTGGAATCACTTTCTCAAGAGAGACCTGGTAAGATGGCTGTAGAAGTAACACCATTACTAGGGTTGCACAATTCCACTCATTTCCCCAAAATTCCCCGGTTTCCAGAAATCCCAGTTGGAGGATACCAGTAATCAGGAGAGAATAAGCAGGGAGTGAGGGAGCCTCCAACCGGGAGTTCAGGAAAACCGCGGGTTTTAGGGAAAGATAATGTATTTTTTAGCATCCTTAACAAAGAGCCATACAACCCCCAAGCTAGAAGCTACATCAGGAACACCCTGAGAGAGTGATCAATTAGAAACGCCGTCCACAGCTCAGACCACAGTCAGTCCATCAGCAGCCGAATGCCACGGTGTGTTCCCACGGTCTCATGCACACAGAGTCACACGGTCAGTGAGAAATACCGGCATCAGTGTACACAAGGTTTACCCAAGGTTTACCTAAGGTTTATGTAAGGTTTACCTAAGGTTTACGTAAGGTTTACCTAAGGTTTATGTACTAAGGTTTACCTAAGGTTTATGTAAGGTTTACCTAAGGTTTATGTAAGGTTTACCTAAGGTTTATTTAAGGTTTATGTAAGGTTTACCTAAGGTTTATGTAAGTTAAAACCTAAGGTTTATTTAAGGTTATGTAAGGTACCTAAGGTTTATTTAAGGTTTATGTAAGGTTTACCTAAGGTTTATTTAAGGTTTACCTGTAAGGTTTACTTTAAGGTTTATGTAAGGTTTACCTACGGTTTATGTAAGGTTTACCTAAGTGATTTAAGGTTTATGTAAGGTTTACCTACGGTTTAACAGTGGAAGTAGATGGTTAGAACTAAGTGAGAGAGACATGCAGAGAGATGAGATGGTATAACTGATAGGCCACTGCTAAACACACACACACACACACACACACACAACACACACCACACACACACACACACACACACACACACACGCACAAAAGCAGCGATGGTACAACTGATAGCCCTGTCTATTAAACCCACAAACACAAGACTAGGGTTCTCCTGAACACAACAGTGCCTTCCATTCTCTGCTATGCTCGCCCAACAAGCATACAGCACTGGGCTATACCGACAGACACACACCCAGGGTGCTATTCTCTCCCAGCAGGTGACATCACTCTGCAGGATGCTATCTGAGGCAGGAGCCCTAATCCATGTCTCGCTAGTCACAAAGCTGGCCAGTTTTAGGGGGAGTTAACTAGCAAAACACTGTGTGGCTATCCGGCAGATACTGACACACACACACACACACACACACACACACACACACACACACACACACACGTAAGTACACAGGAACCAGCTCAGACAAGGAGACAGATCTGAACTCAGCTCACACGCGCACACACAGTTAAAGAGGTTGTTTCAGTGAGTTTAATGGGTTATGAAGAATGACAGGGAACAAAATGAAAACTAAAATGAAGCTCTAGAAATGATGTAATATCAACTAAACAACACTTCACCGTCATTACACTAAAAACATGTGCTACTTTCTGAACAGCCATGGACTTCTCCAATCCCCTCGGGTGGCTGGGGTAGGTTGCTAGGCACGGTCCAACTCCGCCCGACACTCCTCCAACTTCCTGATGAGGTCAGAGGTCAGGGGGTGCTGGTTGCCGTGAGTAACCTTCATGATGTCATAGGCCTGCACGGGAGATAGGAGAGAGCAGGGGTGTATTCAGTGATGTGGTGTGTTCATTACCTTACCCTTACAAATGTATTGACTACAGCTGACATGATTCTCTACATGCTACCAGCCAGAAACTCATACTGTATCTGTTGTACAAAGTCTATCTAAACCAGGATTATTCCAATCTTACCCTACAAGGCTGTTTTTCAGTTCCACCTGATAATTAATTGCACCCACCTGATGTCCTATGTCTAAATCAGTCCCTGATTAGACAGGAAGAATGACAGCAGTGGAACTGGCTGGAGGTCTAGATTTGAGTTTGATGGAACCTAAATGTTCTGTAACGCTGCAACCCCCTGAACCGAGCCCTGAGATAGATGAGGGGAGACGGGGATAGGGCAGCCATAACAATGGTTCACCGCCCAGCTCACCAGTCTCAGCGTGTGCTGTGCGTCCCCCAGGTGAACCAGAAAGTGCTGGAGCTTGGCCACTCTCATCAGCTGGATGGCGTGGGCAGGGTGGGGGTCTGGGTAGTACTGCCTGGGGAGAGACGAGGGGGGGTAGAGTGATTAGGGGGGTGGGAGTACAGCTGGCAACTTTGATATCAGCAAAATCTTTCAAATGCTCTGAGCATTCAAACACGCCTGACTGGAGTGTCAGGTGGGCGGGGTTTGCAGTTTTGGGACGGTTCCATTAGTTTCATTTCGCAAGACACGCTTACGTAAGTGTGGCTCTCAAGTATTTGGAGGAACACAACTACTATTTGAACCCAGGTCTGTCTCACAGTGCTCAAAGACAGTTATACTAGACAGACAGGAGAGAGTAAAGCTTCGTTTCCACTCCACCGCTCTTCTGTTTAAGGAATCATTTTTCTTCCAGTGGTAAACGAGAAAGAGAGAGGGGTGCAGATAGAGGAGGAGGTTGGTAAATGGAGAAAACACAAGAAAAGTGTTTTCTAGCATCAAAATAAACTACATGTGGTGCATTGCCTGGGTAAATATGAGCATTGGTTTATCTCTGGAAATAAAAAATAATTGTTTAAACATTTACTTTGCTCAACTTTACACTCTTATCATAGAGCTGGGAGGGTTAGAACTGCACTATCGTGTCATATATAAACACGCACAGAGAAATCATGTCAGACAGAGAGAGCGAGTGAGAGAGAGAGAGAGAGACTATACGAGTACTCCCCTCGAGGGTATGAGCCATGTCATAATATCTATCAACATTTGGGATAGCTAATCAGGGGGCTGATTAAAACTGTACCCCAACAGCTTTTTAAATACACATGTCAAAACGTGTGTGTGTGTGTGTGTGTGTGTGCGTGTGCGTGAGAGAGAGAGAGAGAGAGAGAGAGTGGAGTGTGTGTGTGTGTCCGTGTGTTAAAGTGGAGCAGAGCCTTATGCCTCTGGTTGAATTATGAAGAATCTACCACATTATAAAACACTCCCACGGATCATACACACTCTTAAAGAACACAAACTCACTTACAGAAAGGATACACACTCGTACGGGCCGCGCTGTGAAACAACGGAAGCCATTCACTTTCAATGGCAGGAAAGCAAGAGAAGAGAAGTGGGCAGGGGGACTGTTGAGTGACGCGAGCATGGGCGAGGGAGCTAAACAGGGCGGGACTAAAGTTGGGGAAAACTGAATTTTATTCAAATCCTCTGCGATATCGCCACTCGAGTGACCAAATCGAAGCTCACCATAGCTTCCAACCACTACTGGAATGGCTGTTGATACATAGCACTACCTAGCTTTCTTGCTAGCACCCACATGAGGCCGAGGCTAGTGTGGCTAGGCGAGTGCCGCTTGTATAATGTAAACGCTCTGTTAGAGAACACACACACACACAGAGAATACACACACTCACACAGAATGCACACACTCTTGGAGAATACACACACTAAGAGAATACACACAGAGAATACACACACTCTTAGAGAATACCACATATTAAATACACAACCTTTTAGAGAATACACACACCCTTAGAGAATACACACACTCTTAGAGAATACACACTCACTTTTAGAGAATACACACTCTTAGAGAACACACACACTAAGAGAATACACACACTAAGAGAATACACACACTAAGAGAATACACACACTAAGAGAATACACAAGAGAATACTCACACTAAGAGAATACACACCCTAAGAGAATACACACACTAAGAGAATACACAGATAATACACACTCTAAGAGAATACACATAGAGAATACACACACTCTTAGAGACTACACACACTCTTAGAGAACACACACTAAGAGAATACACACACTAAGAGAATACCCACACTCTTAGAGAACACACACAGTCTTAGAGAACACACACACACACAGAGAATACACACACAGAGAATACACACACACACAGAGAATACACACACACACAGAGAATACACACACTCTTAGAGAATACACACAGAGAATACACACACTCTTAGAGAATACACACAGAGAATACACACACTCTTAGAGAATACACACACTCTTAGAGAATACACACACACTTTTAGAGAATACACACTCTTAGAGAACACACACACTCGTAGAGAACACACACACAGAGAACACACATACAGATAATACACACTAAGAGGATACACAGAGAATACACACAGTCTAAGAGCATACACAGAGAGTATACAGAGAATACACACACTCTAAGAGCATACACAGAGAATACACATACTCTAAGAGCATACACAGAGAATACACACAGTCTAAGAGCATACACAGAAAATACACAGAGAATGCACACAGTCTAAGAGCATACACAGAGAATACACACACTCTAAGAGAATACACAGAGAATACACAGAGGACTATAGATCATTTGAGTGACATCTTTCTGATGAGTGCCAACCGAACGACAACAAATAAAGAGACACAGTCTAAGAGCATACACAGAGAATACACAGAGTCTTAGAGAATACACAGATAATACACACACTCTTAGAGAATACACACAGAAAATACACACACTCCTTGAGAATAGACACACACACAAAGAATACACACACTCTTAGACAATACACACACAATCTAATGTAATACACATACAGAGAATACACACACTAAGAGAATACACACACTAAGAGAATACACACACATAGAGAAAACACACAGAGAATACACACACTCTAAGAGAATACACTTGCAGCACTACACAACAGGTTTGCGTGGGGAACAGCTCCTGAACCCAAACCAACCCACATGTTGTTGTTGTTTATGGTGAACAGACAGACGGTAGTTTATATGGACATCTTGAGACAGGAGAGCAGAGCGACACCAGATGCCATAGAATTGGGCAACTCCAAAACAGTCCCTTCCTCATGGTTTATTCACATCAACTTGATTGCAGTTCAACGTGTTGGTTTTACAACAGCGGTGGCCCACCTTCCTCCTGGAAAGCCACTGGGTGCAGGTTTTTGCTCTAGCCCTCTAGGAGGAGGGTTGGCCACCCCTGAATTACACAATGTGTCACCGGGACAGATGGAAGCCGTCTGACATTTATAGAAAAGTTCATCCAGAATCAAGTGGACTATAGATCATTTGAGTGACATCTTTCTGATGAGTGCCAACCGAACGACAACAAATAAAGAGAGGCAGACAGTGGAACACTAAATGTCAATATTAAAGTAGGTTTTTCAGAGCCATATTATTTCTTATCACGTCCAGCCATGGGTTCATTAATATCACAGTAATTGGTGTACTGCTCAATAGGCCAAAAACACACAGAGTGCCGTGGAGCACTCACCACGCCTCAATGACTTATTGAGAGGAGCTCAGACACACAAGCTCACGCACGCACACACACACACACTTTCTCTGCCTCAAGCATTTATCAACAAAAACTGTTTGGCTGTAACGCACTCAAATCAAATCAAATCAAATTTTATTAGTCACATACACATGGTTAGCAGATGTTAATGCGAGTGTAGCGAAATGCTTGTGCTTCTAGTTCCGACAATGCAGTAATAACCAACAAGTAATCTAACCTAACAATTCCACAACTACTAACCTTACACACACAAGTGTAAAGGGATAAAGAATATGTACATAAAGATATATGAATGAGTGGTGGTACAGAACGGCATGGCAGATGCAGTAGATGGTATAGAGTACGGTATATACATATGAGATGAGTACTGTAGGGTATGTAAACATAAAGTGGCATAGTTTAAAGTGGCTAGTGGTACATGTATTACATAAAGATGGCAAGATGCAGTAGATGATATAGAGTACAGTATATACATATGAGATGGGTAATGTAGGGTATGTAAACATTATATTAAGTGGCATTGTTTAAAGTGGCTAGTGGTACATTTTTACATAATTTCCATCAATTCCCATTTTTAAAGTGGCTGGAGTTGAGTCAGTATGTTGGCAGCGGCCGCTAAATGTTAGTGGTGGCTGTTTAACAGTCTGATGGCCTTGAGATAGAGCTGTTTTTCAGTCTCTCGGCCCTGCTTTGATGCACCTGTACTGACCTCGCCTTCTGGATGATAGCGGGTGAACAGGCAGTGGCTTGGGTGGTTGTTGTCCTTGATGATCTTTATGGCCTTCTGTGACATCGGGTGGTGTAGGTGTCCTGGAGGGCAGGTAGTTTGCCCCGGTGATGCGTTCTGCAGACCTCACTACCCTCTGGAGAGCCTTACGGTTGTGGGCGGAGCAGTTGCCGTACCAGGCGTGATACAGCCCGACAGGATGCTCTCGATTGTGCATCTGTAGAAGTTTGTGAGTGCTTTTGGTGACAAGCCGAATTTCTTCAGCCTCCTGAGGTTGAAGAGGCGCTGCTGCGCCTTCTTCACAACGCTGTCTGTGTGGGTGGGACCAATTCAGTTTGTCCGTGATGTGTACACCGAGGAACTTAAAACTTTCCACCTTCTCCACTACTGACCCGTCAATGTGGATAGGGGGTGCTCCCTCTGCTGTTTCCTGAAGTCCACAATCATCTCCTTTGTTTTGTTGACGTTGAGTGTGAGGTTATTTTCCTGACACCACACTCCGAGGGCCCTCACCTCCTCCCTGTAGGCCGTCTCGTCGTTGTTGGTAATCAAGCCTACACTGTAGTGTCATCCGCAAACTTGATGATTGAGTTGGAGGCGTGCATGGCCACGCAGTCGTGGGTGAACAGGGAGTACAGGAGAGGGCTCAGAACGCACCCTTGTGGGGCCCCAGTGTTGAGGATCAGCGGGTGGAGATGTTGTTACCTACCCTCACCACCTGGGGGCGGCCCGTCAGGAAGTCCAGGACCCAGTTGCACAGGGCGGGGTCGAGACCAGGGTCTCGAGCTTGATGACGAGTTTGGAGGGTACTATGGTGTTAAATGCTGAGCTGTAATCGATGAACAGCATTCTCACATGGGTATTCCTCTTGTCCAGATGGGTTAGGGCAGTGTGCAGTGTGGTTGCGATTGCGTCGTCTGTGGACCTATTGGGTCGGTAAGCAAATTGGATGGGTCTAGGGTGTCCGGTAGGGTGGAGGTGATATGGTCCTTGACTAGTCTCTCAAAGCACTTCATGATGATGGAAGTGAGTGCTACGGGGCGGTAGTCGTTTAGCTCAGTTACCTTAGCTTTCTTGGGAACAGGAACAATGGTGGCCCTCTTGAAGCATGTGGGAACAGCAGACTGGGATAAGGATTGATTGAATATGTCCGTAAACACACCAGCCAGCTGGTCTGCGCATGCTCTGAGGACGCGGCTGGGAATGCCGTCTGGGCCTGCAGCCTAGTTCACACAAGGAGAGAACTATCCAATTAAGTCAATGCTGGGGTGGTTTCTCATATTAAACACACACACACACACACACAACACACACCACACACCACACACACACACACACACACACACACCACCACACACACACAACACACACACACACACACACACACACACACACACACTTGTTTTCTCAACCTTAACTTGGAACCAAATCTCTCTCTGGCAGAGGGAGACTGGGAGAGATCACACTGTGGAGAAATCTTTGGGAAATACACCGCTATGTGGGAAAAATGTTTGGGAAAGTTTGCCATTTGGGAGACAGACGAAATGGGTTTAATTAAATAGTAATGACTTTTATCTTTTGCTCAGGTGGAGCAGACACACACACACATAACACACGCACACCGAGATAAAAGCGCTTGCATTAGAGAGTGAGCGTAGAAATACAGACAGATAGACAGACAGACATCACATGGCAAGTCACAGACCATCTAGCCCAAAACAAAGCCGTCTGATTTTACGAACCATCCGCAAGCCAACTAAAACAATCCACACACATGTAAACAACCTCATCAAAGACCAAACAATGTCTTAGATGCCCTAGAAAGACAAAAGCACCTTCCACGTGAAACTACTTTGTAGGAGATGAAGGCTGAACGTGGTGGTAGATCTTTCTTAGGGGATTTTTCAATAGAACTGGAATCATCAAAATCCATTCAGGTAATTCAGCTAATTCCACTATTCAGATCAACCGTTCTATTGTCACTAATACAGCATGTAGAGTAGTGTATGGTTGATTTGGTTGATTTCTGGTTGATTTCCTCGCAGCATTCAAACATGTGTGCTAGATGACTGACTTTATCAGTAACATAAATGTCCCGAGGGTAAAGCCATGGTGGCATGTCTACATTTTTTTTTTGGGGGGGGGGGGGGGGGGCATAAGAATCAAATCCAGCTTAATTTATACAGCACAATAACTAGAGGCTGCCTCTCCATGCCTCTTGGTCTTAAGCTTTGGGATAGTTAAAAGGCCAGTGACAGAGGACCTGATGAACCTATTGGGTACATAACTTAAAAGCATGTCTGACACGTATTGGGGTGCACAATCGTGGATTGATTTAAAAAACCAATAGAAGAATCTTAAAATGTATTCCAAAACTGCAGAGACCTTAAGACCGATGTAATGCGTGCTCTCCGTCTGGTCTTGGTCCGTACCCGTGCTGCAGCATTTTGTATGTTTTGTAGTTGACCAATGGCTTTCTTTGGTAGACCAGACAGGAGAGCATTACCTGGTGTTTTATCTTTATTACCCGTGAATTAAAATGTGCGGCTAGATTCTCTGTCTATGCATTGACTCCAACAATAAGTACCTTGGTCTTGTCTTGATTTAGCTGGAGGAAGTTGTGAGCCATCCAAGTATTTAAATCACTAATACAGTCAAATAATTTATCAATAGTGTCACGGCCGTCGTAAGAAGTGGACCAAAGCGCAGCGTTGTGAGCGTACATATTCCTTTTATTAGAAATGACGCCGACAAAACAAATAAACAATACACAACAACCGTGAAGCTTAAGGGCTATGTGCCACAAACAAAGTTACCTTCCCACAAAGAAAGGAGGGAAAGGGCTACCTAAGTATGGTTCCCAATCAGAGACAACGATAGACAGCTGTCCCTGATTGAGAACCATACCCGGCCAAAACATAGAAATACAAAATCATAGAAAAACAAAACATAGAATGCCCACCCCAAATCACACCCTGACCAAACCAAATAGAGACATAAACAGGCTCTCTAAGGTCAGGGCGTGACAAATAGAGCTAAAATCCTCGGGTGATACAGAAATGCAAAGCCGTGTATCGTCTGCGTAGCAGTGAAAATCTAATTATGTGCTTTCTGATAATGCTGCCAAGGGGTTACACAGAGCCGTCAGACAATAAACAGTGCACTCAAAGATTTCAGACCCCTTGCCTTTTTCCACATTTTGCTACGTTACAGCCTTATTCAAAAAAATGTATTCCATAGTTTTTCCCCTCATCAATCTACACACAATACAATAATAATATAATGACAAAGCAAAAACAGGTTTTTAGAAATTGTTGCTAATTAAAATAAAATGGAATATCACATTTACATAAGTATTCAGACCCTTTACTCAGTACTTTGTTGAAGCACCTTTTGGCAGCGATTACAGCCTCGAGTCTTCTTGGTTATGACGCTACATGCTTGGCACACCTGTATTTGGGGAGTTTCTCCCATTCTTCTCTGTAGATCCTCTCAAGCTCTGTCAGGTTGGATGGGGAGCGTCGCTGCATAGCTATTTTCAGGTCTCTCCAGAGATGTTTGATAGGGTTCAAGTCCGCTCTCTGGCTGGGCCACTCAAGGATATTCAGAAACTTGTCCCGAAGCCACCCCTGCGTTGTCGTGGCTGTGTGCTTAGGGTCGTTGTATTATTGGAAGGTGAACCTTCGGCCCAGTCTCAGGTTCTGAGCGCTCTGGAGCAGGTTTTCATCAAGGATCTCTCTGTACTTTGCTCCGTTCATCTGTGCCTCAATTGTGACTAGTCTCCCAGTCCCTGCCGCTGAAAAACAACCGCACAGCATGATGCTGCCACCACCATGCTTCACCGTAGGGATGGTGCCAGGTTTCCTCCAGATGTGACGCTTGGCATTCAGGCCAAAGAGTTCAATCTTGGTTTCAGCAGACTAGAGAATCTGGTCAGAGTCTTTAGGGGCCTTTTGGCAAACTCCAAGTGGGCTGTCATGTGCCTTTTACTGAGGAGTGGCTTCCATCTGGCCATTCTATCATAAAAGGCCTGATTGGTGGAGTGCTGCTGAAATGGTTGTCCTTCTGGAAGGTTCTCCCATCTCCACAGAGGAAATATAGAGCTCTGTCAGAGTGACCATCGGGTTCTTGGTCACCTCCCTGACCAAGGTCCTTCTCCCCCGATTGCTCAGTTTGTCCGGGTGGCCAGCTCTAGGAAGAGTCTTGGTGGTTCCAAACTTCTTTAAGTTAAGAATGATTGAGTCCACTGTGGTCTTGTGGACCTTAAATGCTTCAGAAATCTGTGCCTTGACACAATCCTGTCTCAGAGCTCTATGGACAATTCCTTCAACCTAATTGGAATGGTTTTTGCTCTGACATGAATTGTCAACTGTGGGACCTTATATATAGACAGGTGTGTGCCTTTCCAAATCATGTGAAATCAATTGAATTTACCACTGGTGGACTCCAATTAAGTTTTAGAAACATCTCAAGGATGATCAATGGGAACAGGATGCACCTGAGCTCAATATCAAGTCTCATAGCAAAGGGTCTGAATACTTATGTAAATAAGGTATTTCTGTTTTTAATACATTTGCAAATATTTCTAAAAACCTGTTTTTGCTTTGTCATTATGGGGTATTGTGTGTAGATTGCTGAAGATTTGTATTTATTTAATCCATTTTAGAATAAAGCTATAACTTAACAAAATGTGGAAAAAGTCAAGGGGTCTGAATACTTTCCCAATGCACTGAACAATACCGGACCCAAAATTGAACCTTGTGGAACGCCACGTGTTATGAATTTTCTCTGAATTGTGTTCACCAAGGGTGACAAAAAAACTCTTGACCGGTTAAATAGATCCAAAACCAACATAGAACTGGGCCGGAGAGGCCAGCCCACCTCTCTAGTCTGTCCAGAAGGACATTATGGCCAACATTGTCGAATTCAGCACTTAAATCCAAGAGTACAGGGACAAAGAGCCGTTTGGCATCTGTGTTGGCTCTAAGATAATTTACCACTTTAACTAAGCCTGTCTCTGTGCTGGGCACAAAAACGTTTTTAGTGCAGTGGGGAAAGTGCCTGTGAACAGGGAGTGATTAACAATAGCTTGCACTTCTTCAGATATGCAATTCAATTTTTTTAAAGAAGGTGGTGGGGATAGGTAGAGGCTTAAGTTGTATTATCACTTTCCTGAGCATGTCTGTGTCAACCAGGGAAAATAAATCTATCGTGCATTTGTCTGGTAGGCTAGGGTACATATCATCAAACTTCTCATCAGGTCTTGCTTGACTGATACCCAGCCTAATGTTTGTTATCTTATCTCTGATAAGGGTAGGATTTATCAGGCCATGGTTGAGAAAAGCACTCTGGAATTATTCTGGATTATTAGTGATCCAGCTAGAAAAATGAGCCCCTCTGCCATTTCTAATTGCCTTGTTATAAATGCCAAGTTGCTCTCTCAGAATATCATAATGGGCCTGCAACTTTGACTTTCTCCACTTCCGCTCTGCCTTTCTCCAATTTTTCCTTAATTGATTCGTATCCACACTCATCCAAGGGGCTCTCCATTTGGATGTGGCCTTATTAAACTTTACTGGAGCTATGGCATCAATGGTTGTCCTTCATTTTCTATTAAAGTTATCAACTAAATCATCACAAGAGGAAGGCAGAATAGATGGAGTATTGTTCATACACTCAGTAAAATCTGTAGCAACTTCAGAGGTAAGATAGCGTTTCTTAATAATGCATTCAGTATTAGCCTGTAGTATGGTTAACAAGGTAGTCAAAAATCCACAGTGGTGATCAGATTAAGCAACATCAACAATAGAGGATGCTTCAATAGAAAGCCCCTTGGTAATAATCAGGTCCAGAGTATGGCCACCGTTATGGGTGGGCCCAGTAACATGTTGGATAATGTCCACAGAGCTCAAAAGATTCATAACTTCAATGGGTTTGGAGTCAGTCTCTTTGTCAACATGAATATTAAAATCGCCCAACACAATTTTATCATAGCTCAAGGACAATAGTTCAGAGAAATCGGGAAAGAAAGTGGAGCAGTGCTTTGGTGGTCTATACAGGGTCAGAGCCAGCACTGGTGGCTGACATTTAAACAGTATAGCATGATGCTATAAAGACCCAAAGTCAACACCCCTTTTCCCTTTTCTGTAGTCCGGGGGCGAGGCTTCAGTAAGAGCAATACAACAGTCTGAAGACAGCCATGTTTCAATGAGAAACATGCAATCAACTTTGCGCTCAGTAAGGAGGTCATTCACAAGAGAGGTTTTACTAGTGATTGCTCTGACATATTATAGGCGCCCTATTCAATGAGTGCGGGCCACTCTGCCCATAGGGCATCTGCCTCGAGGTAACCAACGGAATAAACACAAAATTATGAACACTAGAAACCATGTTTTCTGACAGTCATCAATCAATCAGAATGGTAGGAGATGACCGTTTGTAGGCGGAGTTAAAGGAACATAAATTACTCACAATAACCATAGTGCCATTTCTACAGGGGTTAATATGCTTTCCAAGTCATCTGTTGCTTATTCTGACAGGGAGAACTGGAGCACTACCAGACCCTGTCTGTCAGTCTGACAGGGAGGACTGAATCACTACCAAACCCTGTCTGTCAGTCTGACAGGGAGGACTGAATCATTACCAGACCCTGTCTGTCAGTCTGACAGGGAGGACTGAATCACTACCAAACCCTGTKTGTCAGRCTGACAGGGAGGACTGAATCACTACCAAACCCTGTATGTCAGGCTGACAGGGAGGACTGAATCACTACCAAACCCTGTRTGTCAGTCTGACAGGGAGGACTGAAACACTACCAGACCCTGTCTGTCAGCCTGACAGGGAGGACTGATTCACGACCAGACCCTGTCTGTCAGTCTGACAGGGAGGACTGAATCACTACCAGACCCTGTCTGTCAGTCTGACAGGGAGGACTGGAGCACTACCAGACCCTGTCTGTCAGTCTGACAGGGAGGACTGAATCATTACCAGACCCTGTCTGTCAGTCTCTAAAACAGGTTGTGATGTTGCTGGAAATAATCCCGGAGCCCCTGTGGTCAGGGTGAATCCTGTCTCTTTTAAAAAACGCTGGTTGCTCCCACAGCAAATCAGTGGTCAACAAAAAGAGACATTCCTGTGGTTGCAAAGTTTCTTCAGGTACTCATTGAGAGCAAAATGTTCTGAACCCCTTCAGAACGGGAGGGGGGCCAGGGATAATTATTCTCTTCCCTGTGCTAGAGAGGATGTTTAAACCGACTCATCGACAGCTCTACTATAGGAGGCGTTTTCCAACAGATTTGGTTTGCCGGGGTCACTGCAAGGTCGGTGCAGTTAGAAAACAGGTTATCCTCTTCTGGCAGCCGAGCTAACAGCCGGAGGATCTTTTCCCTGAGCTGCTTGATGGTGGTGCATTTTTCAGAATAACAACACGATAAACTGGAACAAGGAACAAGAAAACACATATCGATATGAGATTAACCACATGAGAAAACTCACACATATGGAATTGTGCTGTGTGTTGCCATGGTAAGTGGCAATGGGGAGGGTGTGTGTTGGGGCCTGTTCTCTCTCCTCCTCTACATTAGTGTTCCCCGGCATGATCATTACTAAGAACAAAGAGCTGCCTCTCCACTGGGACCACTTTACTGGAATATTAAATCACTACACACACACACACACACACACACACACACACACACACACACACACACACACACACACACACACAAGGCGCGTGGCACACACACTCATGCCACGCAAACACACACACACACTCCCTACTCAAAAGCGCTAGGGAATACCAAGGATGCGGTTCGCTCGGTAAAGACAGTCTCATTATTAATCTGCCTTTATAGACAAAAACAGAACTCTCTCTCGCTCTCCCTCTCACATGGATTTACAGCTCTTGTCCGTCACACTCTGATGCCTGGCGTAATCAATCCCAGATCCCTCCTGCTGGACTCTGGGACCTGCTATAGATCCTGACGCCACAAAGAGAGTTAGCCAATACTCTGATCAGCCTGATCAATGGCTTTGACCAGACCCTCATATCCCACCGCTGACACCAGTAACACATGGAAAGGTCAGACAAACCTCATAGAACACTGGTGAGAGGAGACGGTTGGAGGGAGAGAGAGAGAGAGACATAGAGACACAGAGAGAGAAAGAATGGAATGATGATTCTTTCCATAGATTCATCAACAGCTTGTATGTAAAACAGCCTCCCTTCCTCTCTCTCCTCTCCACCGAGCACGCTCCTGGGAGTCGAGTCTCTTTCCTGGCCCCTTCCTCACCTCTCTCCCCCATTCCTCTCACCCCGCTCCCTCACTCTTAACAGCAGTGACAGAGGGTGCTACAGACTGTATGCCGTTACTCTCTGCCACACCTCGCTGAAATGCTGGCCATCACCCAGCACCAGGGCTGGAATTAACTTAATACATTACGTTTGTTAAAATCCTAATCATTTTTTGAAAAATTTGAAAATTCCTCAGAAAACATTGGGCATTGTTCAATTCATGCGTTTCAATGCACTTCCTGAATTGAACTGCCTCTTACTCTGCTGTTCACTACACTTCCAGCACGGCAGTTGTTGTCTTGTTCTGCAGCTCTGATTTTGACAGAAGTGTATCATGAATCAAAGCTACACCCGTCCTAGCAACCTCTGGGACATTTTTACTGACTGCTCCTTTCCATTCAACTGTCTGCAGTCGCTTACTGTGTTCTGCTATGTAGCACAGAGCAGTCTTTCATGAGCAATAACACGCCCACTGATAGGTATTCTACTGGCCTTCAACTTTCTGTTGTCTACTGTCTCCATGTTTTACTGGACTGTAGATGTGTGTGATCATGTGTTGGTAACCTGTACAAGACCTGGCGAGAGAAATCCCCCTGGAGGACAATATTCTATTCGACCTGTTCCTCTGTATTTTTTCATTCTCTCCCTCCCTCTTTCTTTAGAACCTCAAAGATCTCAGAGAGGGGAGGATGTGTGTGTGTGTGTGTGTGTGTGTGTGTGTGTGTGTGTGTGTGTGTGTGTGTGTGTGTGTGTGTGTGTGTGTGTTCGTGTTCGTGTTGTGTGTGTGAGGAGGACGAGTGCATCGCCTGACTGCGACCCTCAGCTACTGGTTCACAGAAAGTTCCGGAGAGTATTCATCCAGAGTTCAAGTCTTCCATCCCTCTTTTTCTTCTCCTTCAACAGCCGAGTCGTAATAAAGAGAAGACCTCCATCACTCACACGCACAAGCACATACACACGCACACACTGTAGCTGTGAAAAATACTGTAAGTAAAATACCCTGTCCATCTCCCTTTCTCTCCATAGCAGAGCAGTCTGTATTGGCATGTATTGGTGACATGTTCTATGCTTGGATATTGGCGTGAGGACATTTGTCATAGTATGAAAATGAATTATTCACACCGGCCACTGCAGCGTGTTGGCTCAGTGTACTAAGGCTTGTAACCATGGGTGACACACACACACACACCCCACGCACATGCACAAGCGCACACATACACCTTGGCAGCTCATGACAACAAGCCCTGTATCCCCAGGTGACAGGTGTCAGCAGGTAAAACAGAGAGCAAATCACTGCAGAGTGTTGGAGAAACGACAGAGGAGATGGAGGGGAGGGAAAGAGAAGGAGAGAGGGGGAAGGCAGAGAGAGAGAAGTAATGAGATGAGAGGTGTGTTGACAGTGGACAGAGGGTAAGAGGCAGGAGAGGATGGGGGAGAGAGAGACGGAGGGGGAGAGAGATGGAAAGAGTGTGTTAGGGAAGATGTAGCTTTTCACAGAGGGTGAGAGGTAGTGTGAGTAACAAACAGCACAGCAGAGAACTGCAGAGGATGGAGTTACTTTACTGCACTCAGTCAGCTTATTCCAGTGGTTTTCAAACCTCTCCTCGGGACCCCCATCCGTTCCCTGTAGTTGATCTGTCCCAGAGCTAGCCCACAACACCTGATTCCAATTGTCAACTAATCATTAAGCCATTGACTACAGCAGGTGAATCAAGCGAGCTAGTTCAGGGCTACAACAAAATGATGAAGCCTCTGGGGTTCCCTGGGGAGAGGTTTGAGAACCCCTACCCTATTCAGACAGTGGATGCTCCTCAGAGGAGGAAGGGCAGGACCATTCTCCTCAGCGAATTTCATGAAAATAAAAATAGTGAAACATTACAAAAAGTTATCCCTCATAGATACAACTATACTAAATATATTCAATTGAATATATTTAGTTGAACCGTTTTTAACGAATACATTTCTTCAGAACTGAAGGAGAATCAAGAGCGAGAGAAAGCTATCTATCTATTTTTTTTCACTTTCACTTACTTAGCGAAAACTAGTTAAGCCTATTCAAACATCCGGCTCAAACAGAGAGGGATGCTATGTTACCTAGCTGGCTATGGCTAGCCAACGCTGGAACACTTCCAAGTCAAGGTAAGCTTTTGCTTTTATTAATTTATTGCCACCAGGGCCTGCCGATATAACTGCTTTACTGCTTGCTAACTGTACACTGTACTGCGTGATTGTAGCGGGTTTACTAACGTGTTAGTTCTAGTAGCTATGTTGACTTGACGTTTGCTAATATGGTGACAATGATGTAGGCTGTGTGTAGCGGTTAGCGGTTATGATATGAAGGTTTGGCTTGGATGTTTTTTTTCGCCGGGTCATAGACAGCTGATATATTGTGCACTGAAGTCCACAAACAAAAGGAAAATGTGAGAGGAGGAGAGCGCGTAAATGCGAAAAGGAATTATCCAACGATCAAAAAGATCATGCTGTTTATATGTGGCTGCTATGAAAATTAACTGTGTTTGTGTGTGATCAGGGGTGTATTCATTCTGCTGATTTTTTTTTAAACGAAAGCAAACAGAATTAAACGGGGATAAACCTGAATTTGTCCAATAGAAACTCTCGTTCGCAACTGTTGGACTAATGATTACACCCTAGATCAGCTAGATGCAGGCAAGATTGTGAAAGGTGTTAATTGAATGTGTCAATGTCGGTCACCTTACTCAAATTTCTCTCGTCCTCTGCACCTACGTTTTAAACTTTCATTCATAGGCTAGGTTGTAGCAACCTCATAATGGGTATAGGGAAAATGTGACTATCATGTAGCAGCCTAAAACTATGGATGTTACATTGAACTGGGTGAACAGAATATGAATGACAGTCATCCAATATCCTGTAATAGAAATAAGGCCATGCTCATTAAAAAATGTATCGTCCTCCCTCATCTTAAACGGCACCGACCGCCACTGTATTCAGCATACAGAAACCTACTGCAGTTAGCAGTCTGTGATCCACTGCAATACATGTGAAAAACACAACCAAACAGACAGAACTCTCAAACTAGAATTAAATATGAAAGGCGGCATACATTTTCATTGTCCCTCGGTATGTGATGATGTGTTGGGTGAATAGAGAGACGGTGAGATCTAAGAGGAAGTCAGTTTGGCCTTCAGATGTCTTAGAGGAAATCAGGACACAGCTCGTGTGATCCTCATCATCGAATCCTGCCAACAGAGAGACACACACAGATATACACAACAGACCTACACGCGCACAAGCATGCACGTCCGCACGCAAACAAAGGCACACACTGGGATCTACCGCAAACACACATCGGAAAACTCTGGGTAGTAGCTTTGTTGTTACTAAACACAAGACTTCCGAACGCATCTCTCCCTCTCCCTCGCTCTGGGAAGAAAGGATGACAAATGGAGTAGTGTGTTTGTTTATTTTTTCTGTGGCTTTCCTTTGGTTGAGTTTCTCTTCCTGTAACTGTCATATTAAAAATGCAACAAAAAGCACCCTTTTCTTATTCCAAACGATTGGGCATTTGGAATATTCATGAACATTTGGACGCACACATGGACGCACAAAGGCAAACAACACACACACACTAAAGATCCATGGCACGGATTCATAGATTAATCGTTGGAGCCATGTATCCCAATGCCATCAATATAACAGGCACAACTTACAACATCTGACTCCAGAATTCTCAATGTAGTTATCTATTGTAACATTACATGGCACAGCCCCCCATCGGCTACAGTTGAACATATTGGGAGTTAGAAGTCCACAGATCCTGAGACGATGGCCTCCTCCACTCCATTGTGGTGGCCCCATGTGTTTGGGGCAAGGGATGTGTGTGTACAGATGTAGGATCTTCATTTGATCACCCTGTCGCAGGAGCAGCCAGAATTCTTGTGATTGACTGTCTGTCCATGTCCTGAGGACGACGGAAAACGCTTTCAAAACCGGCCACTAGGGGCAACAGAGCGCTATTACCATGAAGTAGGCTTGGATTTTTTTGTAATCATATGACTCCGGATTCAAAGGTCACGTGTTCAATCCTAGTGGTAGACACTAATTTTGTATTTTTGGTTTTAAACCTATCCCAAACCTTAACCCTTAAACGTAAACATTCAGAATGAATGCCTGAACATAATATTTTAACCCAATCTAAAACCTTAACTTCTAAATTTGACGTTTGGTGCAATTTCGAAATATGACTTTTAGAGAAAGGTAGACAAACATCCGAATCGGAGGTCACATTAGTAAAACCGTGAATCTTGTTTTGCAGGAGAACTTTTCAGCAATTTAGCAAAGTAGTGTATTTGAGGTTTAAAAAAGGCTTCTGAAGACCAAAAATGTCCATCAATTATAGAAACCAGAGAGTTAGGTTATATGGAGGAGATTACTGAGTAGTCTGGTTCATCAGGCTGACTCCCAGTCTTAACTTGAAGTTATTGAGGGATGATGATGTTTTGGCAATGTGAAGATAAGAATTCCAGAGTATGGTACCTCTATATCTGATAGAGAATGGACTATGTAAGCTGAGCCAGCGGTGAGGTGGACGGTTACCACAGTGTCTTGTGTTATATACTGTAGATGGATTTCAGAATGAACCTGGAAGAATCCATTGAAGGGTTTAGGTAAACTGTCTAGGAGGTATGAGTATTTGTAGATGAAAGTGCATAATAGGCGTACATTAGTGTCGTAAATAGACAAGATATTGAGTTTCTTAAACAAAGGTGCAGACGGAGCCAGGAAATTCGAGGAGGTGGCTATTCTTGCAAATGTATTTTTGTATGATGAGTAATTTGTGTAGGTAGGAGGCATATGTACTGGCCCACCCAAACAATATTACAGTAAATGAGATATGGGTCAATTAAACTATGGTATAGAGTAAGGAAGCAAACCTGCTGAACCAAACCACTAATCTTACTGATGATACCAACCGATTTCATCACTTTGCTGCAGACAAATTGAATATGATCTTTCCAGAATTTTTTAAAAATCATTTAGAACTCCGAGGAATCTAGTGGGTGTGACTTGTTCCATTTCATTCCCACCAATTGAGATTGTAGCTCTTTAAAAAAAAAAAAGTTGTATTCTTACTAGTACACACAATAAAGTTTGATTTTTTTTTACATTTAAATATAATTTTTTATCTGGAACCAATCAGAAATTTTGGCCATGCCCGAGTTGGCTTCATTAATTAATGAATCAAAATTCTTGTGTGATAAAATCAAATTGGTTTCATCAGCAAAGAGAAGGGGAAGTACGGTAGAAGACCCTTCAGCAAGGTCATTGATATAGATTAGGAATAACAAAGGTCCAATTATCCAACCCTGTGTCACGCCACAGGATATCTTGGCTCTGGTAAATGCAGAGCCGTTAACAAATTATTCTCTACCATAAACATAACTATTTGGCCAATTATATGTGATCCTGATGTTATTTCATCTGAATTTATCAACTTTTTTGTGTATTATAAGTATAATCATGAAAACCGTAATAATACAATTTAGAAAGTAATATTTAATGATAAACCGTCAAACACTTTGGATAAATCCAAAAAGATGCAAAACGAGTATTCATTGTTATTCAGGGCTGTAAAGATTTATCCACAAGTTGCAAAAGAGCCATATCTGTGGAGTAGTTTTTAACAAATATAGAATACAGTGTTTATTTAAATGTTTTAACATTCTCTTATACACCAATTTTCTAAAAACATGGTAGTGCAGATATTGGGCAATAATGTGTAAAAGATCTTGGATCCCCAGATATATAGAGGGTGTCACGCCCTGGCCTTAGTATTCTTTGTTTTCTTTATTATTTTAGTTAGGTCAGGGTGTGACATGGGTATTTATGTGGGTTTTGTAGTGTCCAGGGTGATTGTAAGGTTTAGGGGGTTTATTTAGAGTAGTTGGCTTTATGTTTAGTATAGTTGTCTAGCTGTGTCTATGTTGTGTGTAGTTGTCTAGGAAAGTCTATGGTTGCCTGAATGGGTTCCCAATTAGAGACAGCTGGTTTCTGTTGTCTCTGATTGGGAGCCATATTTAAGGTAGCCATAGGCTTTAGTTTGTTGTGGGGAATTGTCTATGTAGAACGTTTGTAGCCTGTGTGTGTGCACTACGTTATTTAGCTTCACGATCGTTTGTTGTTTTGGTAGTTTGTAAGTGTTTTGTTTCGTTTTGCCTTCTTCAATAATAAAAGGAAGATGGCTTATTTTCCTCATGCTGCGTTTTGGTCCGTCTCTCTTCCACATGATCGTGACAGAATTCCCCACCACAACAGGATCAAGCAGCATGATCGGAACCAACAACAGTGGCAAAGTAAACAGGACTCATGGACATGGGAGGAGATCCTGGACGGCAAAGGACCCTGGACTCAGCCAGGGGAATATCGCCGTCCCAAAGCGGAGCTGGAGGCAGCGAAAGCGGAGAGGCGGTTTTATGAGGCAAAGGCAAGGCAGAGTGGCTGGAAGCCCGTGAGTAACACCCAAAAATGTCTTGGGGGGGGGGGCTAAAGGGGAGTGTGGCGAAGCCGGGTTGGATACCTGAGCCAACTCCCCGGGCTTGCCGTGGAGTAAGAGGGCGTCGTACTGGTCAGACACCGTGTTATGCGGTAAAGCGCACGGTGTCCCCAGTACGCGTGCTTAGCCCAGTGCGGGCTATTCCACCTTGCCGCACTGGGAGGGCTAGGTTGGGCATCGAGCCGAGTACCATGAAGCCGGCCCAACGTATCTGGTCTCCAGTACGTCTCCTCGGGCCGGCGTACATGGCACCAGCCTTACAGGTGGTGTCCCCGGTTCGCCTGCATAGCCCAGTGCGGGCTATTCCACCTCGCCGCACTGGCAGGGCTACGGGGACCATTCAACCTGGTAAGGTTGGGGAGGCTCGGTGCTCAAGAGCACGTGTCCTCCTTCACGGTCCGGTATATCCGGTGCCACCTTCCCGCCCCAGCCTAGTACCACCAGTGCCTACACCACGCACCAGGCTTTCAGTGCGTTTTCAGAGCCCTGTTCCTCCTCCACGCACTCTCCCTATGGTGCGTGTCTCCAGCCCAGTGCCTCCAGTTCCGGCACCACGCACTAAGCCACCTGTGCGTCTCCTGAGTCCTGTACACACTGTTATTTCTCCCCGCACTCGTCCTGAGGTACGTGCCCTCAGTCCGGTACCACGCACCAGGCATATAGTGCGCTTTGAGAACTCAGTGTGCCCTGTTGTTGTTCCCCGCACTAGCCTTAAGGTGCGTGTCATTAGCCCGGTACCTCCAGTTCCGGTACCACGCACCAGGCCTACAGTGCGTCTCAGCCGGCCAGAGTCTGCCGTCTGCCCAGCGGCGCCTGAACTGCCCGTCTGCCCAGCGGCGCCTGAACTGCCCGTCTGCCCAGCGGCGCCTGAACTGCCCGTCCGTCTGCCCAGCGGCGCCTGAACTGCCGTCTGCCAGCGGCGCCTGACTGCCCGTCTGCCAGCGGCGCCTGCCTGCCCGCTGCCCAGCGGCGCCTGACCTGCCCGTCTGCCCAGCGGGCCTGAATGCCCGTCGCCCAGCGGCGCCTGAACTGCCCGTTGCCCAGCGGCGCTGAACTGCCGTCTGCCCAGCGGCGCCTGAACTGCCCGTCTGCCCAGCGCGCCTGAACTGCCGTCTGCCCTACGCCGTCTGAACTGTCCGTCTGCCATGAGCCTGCAAAGCCGCCCGTCTGCCATGGCCTGCAAAGCCGCCCGTCTGCCATGAGCCTACAGAGCCGTCCGCCAGCCAGGAGCCGCTAGAGCCGTCCGCCAGACCGGATCAGCCAGAGCCTCCGCAGACGGATCAGCCAGAGCCTTCCGCCAGACGGATCAGCCAGAGCCTTCCCCAGACCGGATCAGCCAGAGCCTTCCGCCAGACCGGATCAGCCAGAGCCTTCCGCCAGACCGGATCAGCCAGAGCCTTCCGCCAGACCGGATCAGCCAGAGCCTTCCGCCGACCGGATCAGCACGAGCCTTCCGCCAGACCGGATCAGCCAGAGCCTTCCCCGAGCCATGACCAGCCAGAGCCGTCAGCGAGCCATGACCAGCCAGAGCCGTCAGCGAGCCATGACCAGCCAGAGCCGTCAGCCAGCCATGACAGCCAGAGCCGTCAGCCAGCCATGACCAGCCAGAGCCGTCAGCCAGCCAGGATCCGCCAGCCAGTCCGGAGCTGCCGTCCCTCAGCCGGAGCTGGCCGTCCTCAGCCGGAGCTGCCGTCCTCAGCCGGAGCTGCCGTCCCTCATCCCGGTGTTGCCCCTTATCCGGTGCTGCCCTTGTTCGATGTTACCCAAAAGATTAAGTGGGGGTAATATGAGGGTGGTCATTTGTAGGGGAGATATAAGCTGGGATTGACTATGGTGGGGTGGGGACCTCGCCCTGAGCCTGAGCCACCCACGTGGTCAGATGCCCACCCAGGCCCTCCCTAGACTTTGGCTGGTGCGCCCGGAGTTCGCACCTTAAGGGGGGGCTATGTCACGCCCTGGCCTTAGTATTTTGTTTTCTTTATTATTTTAGTTAGGTCAGGGTGTGACATGGGTATTTATGTGGGTTTTGTAGTGTCCAGGGTGATTGTAAGGTTTAGGGGGTTTATTTAAGTAGTTGGCTTTATGTTTAGTATAGTTGTCTAGCTGTGTCTATTTTTTATTTTATTTTATTTTTTTCACCTTTATTTAACCAGGTAGGCTAGTTGAGAACAAGTTTTCATTTGCAACTGCGACCTGGCCAGAATAAAGCATAGCAGTGTGAACAGACAACACAGAGTTACACATGGAGTAAACAATAAACAAGTTAATAACATGGTAGAAAAAAAGAGAATCTATATACAATGTGTTGCAAAAGGCATGAGGTAGGCAATAATCGAATAATTACAATTTAGCAGATTAACACTGGAGTGATAAATCATCAGATAATCATGTGCAAGAAGAGATACTGGTGTGCAAAGAAGAGCAGAAAAGTAAATAAATAAGCAGTATGGGGGGTGAGGTAGGTAAATTGGGTGGGTAGTTTACAGATGGACTATGTACAGCTGCAGCGATCGGTTAGCTGCTCGGTAGCAGATTTTTAAAGTTGTTGAGGGAGATAAAAGTCTCCAACTTCAGAGATTTTTGCAATTCGTTCCAGTCGCAGGCAGCAGAGAACTGGAAGGAAAGGCGTCCAAATGAGGTTTTAGCTTTAGGGATGATCAGTGAGATACACCTGCTGGAGCGCGTGCTGCGGGTGGGTGTAGCCATCGTGGACCAGTGAACTGAGATAAGGCGGCACTTTACCTAGCATAGCCTTGTAGATGACCTGGAGCCAGTGGGTCTGACGACGAACATGTAGCGAGGGCCAGCCGACTAGGGCATACAGGTCGCAGTGGTGGGTCGTATAAGGTGCTTTAGTAACAAAACGAATGGCACTGTGATAAACTGCATCCAGTTTGCTGAGTAGAGTGTTGGAAGCTATTTTGTAGATGACATCGCCGAAGTCGAGGATCGGTAGGATAGTCAGTTTTTCTAGGGTAAGTTTGGCGGCGTGAGTGAAGGAGGCTTTGCTGCGGAATAGAAAGCCGATTCTTGATTTGATTTTGGATTGGAGATGTTTGATATGAGTCTGGAAGGAGAGTTTGCAGTCTAGCCAGACACCTAGGTACTTATAGATGTCCACATATTCTAGGTCGGAACCGTCCAGGGTGGTGATGCTAGTCGGGCGTGCGGTGCAGGCAGCGAACGGTTGAAAAGCATGCATTTGGTTTTACTAGCGTTTAAGAGCAGTTGGGGGCCACGGAAGGAGTGTTGTATGGCATTGAAGCTCGTTTGGAGGTTAGATAGCACAGTGTCCAAGGAAGGGCCGGAAGTAATAGAATGGTGTCATCTGCGTAGAGGTGATCAGGGAATCGCCCGCAGCAAGAGCAACATCATTGATGTATACAGAGAAAAGAGTCGGCCCGAGAATTGAACCCTGTGGTACACCCATAGAGACTGCCAGAGGACGGACAACATGCCCTCCGATTTGACACACTGAACTCTGTCTGCAAAGTAGTTGGTGAACCAGGCAAGGCAGTCATTAGAAAAACCGAGGCTACTGAGTCTGCCGATAAGAATATGGTGATTGACAGAGTCGAAAGCCTTGGCCAGGTCGATGAAGACGGCTGCACAGTAATGTCTTTTATCGATGGCGGTTATGATGTCGTTTAGTACCTTGAGCGTGGCTGAGGTGCACCCGTGACCGGCTCGGAAACCGGATTGCACAGCGGAGAAGGTACGGTGGGATTCGAGATGGTCAGTGATCTGTTTTGTTGACTTGGCTTTCGAAGACTTAGATAGGCAGGGCAGGATGGATATAGGTCTGTAACAGTTTGGGTCCAGGGTGTCTCCCCTTTGAAGAGGGGGATGACCGCGCGCAGCTTTCCAATCCTTGGGGATCTCAGATGATACGAAGGAGAGGTTGAACAGGCTGGTAATAGGGGTGCGACAATGGCGGCGGACAGTTTCAGAAATAGGGGGTCAGATTGTCAAGCCCAGCTGATTTGTATGGGTCCAGGTTTTCCAGCTCTTTCAGAACATCTGCTATCG
>NC_036843.1:872182-890092 GCF_002910315.2 Salvelinus sp. IW2-2015
TGAAATTAAGAACAAAAGCAATTTTTTTTTAAAATGCATTTTTACGAATATAGCAAAGTGTGACTTTGTGGCTATGCATCATTTAGTGGAAACCAATTCGCCTTCTGAGGAAATGTGCAATTGCAGCCCGCAATTCCTGCATCTGCAGGAACCACTTTATACTTTATATTGGTAATAATGATTTAAACTCAATACCGGAGAGATAAGGCGCGGCAGCGTACAGTAGGTACCTAGTTGGATGCCAACCGCCGACAAAACCCCACAAAAGAAAGAAGCAGGGCCTACAACAGTAGACAGTGCCTTCACCCAGTTTGCTCGGGTTACTGGTTTTAATGGGGAGTGATATACTGAATTCATCGCCTATGGGGACGATTCATGTCAAATTAAGCTTAGTAGAGCGCTACTGGAATACCTTTCACCAAGTAACCTAACATCATCCCTAGCCATAAGATACCGCCATGAATTAACGGGAGACTATTGTTTAAGAAGGCATCAAACTGCTGACACGTTCATGTACATGACACGCCACCAGTGGAGGCTTGCTGAGGAGGATGACTCATAATAAATGGCTTGTAATGGAGCCAAATGGAATTTCATCAAACAAATGGCAACCACTGCGTTTGAATGTATTTGATACCATTCCACTTATTGCCAGAGCTACATGCCATCCTCCCCCAATTTTATTTATTTTATTTTATTTCACCTTTATTTAACCAGTAGGAAGTTGAGAACAAGTTCTATTTACAACTGCACCGGCCAAGATAAAGCAAAGCAGTTGCGACAATAAACAACAACACAGAGTTACACATGGATAAAACAAACATACAGTCAAAACAAATAGAAAAATCCATGTACAGTGTGTGCAAATAGTAGATTAGGAGGTAAGGCAAAAAATAGGCATAGTGGGAATAATTACAATTTAGCATTAACACTGGAGTGATAAATGTGCAGATGAAATGTGCAAGTAAAGATACTGGGTGGCAAAAGAGCAACAAAAAAAAAATAACAATATGGGGATGAGTTAGTTGGTGTGCTATTTTATCAGATGGGCTGTATTACAGGTGCAGCAGTGCATCGGTAAGCTGCTCCTGAAAGCGATTAAAGTTAGGAGGAGATAAAAGTCTCCACTTCGAGATTTTTGCAATTCGTTCCAGTCATGGCAGCAGAGAACTGGAAGAAAAGCGGCCAAAGAGTGTTTGGCTTTGGGGATGACCAGTGAAATATCCTGCTGGAGCCGTGCTTGGCTGCGGGTGTTGCTTGGTGACCAGTGAGCTGAGATAAGGCGGCGGCTTTACCTAGCAAAGACTTATAGATGACCTGGAGCCAGTGGGTTGCGACGAATATTGTCGAGGCCAGCCGACAGGGAGTATAAGGTTGCAGAGTGGGTGTATAGGGGTTGTGACAAAACGAGATGGCACTGTGATAGACTGCATCCAGTTTGCTGAGTAGAGTGGATGACTATTTTGTAAATGACATCGCCGAAGTCGAGGATTGGTAGGATAGTCAGTTTAGGGTAAGTTTGGCCGTGAGTGAAGGAGCTTTGTTGGAAATAGAAAGCCGATTCTATTTATTTTTGATTGGAGATGTTTATATGAGTCTGGAAAGAGTTTACAGTCTAGCCAGACACCTAGTATTTTAGTTGTCCACATATTCTAAGTCAGACCTCCAGGGGTGATGCTAAAACAAACTTAGGAGGAGGCTTCTGATGTTGACATGCATGACCAAGGCTTTCGATCGCAGAAGTCAACAAATGAGGCATCTGGGGAATAGGGAGTGCTGGGAGCTACAGGGCTGGGTTACCTCACATCACCCAGGAGACAGAGGAGTAGTAGGATAGGGTCGCTAAAGGCTATCAAAACTGGTCGCCTAGGCGTTGGACAAAAATAAAAGGAGCAGATTTTGGGCGTGGTAGAATAGATTCGGGATAATGTCAGACAGGGTATGGAGGGGCGCGGGTACAGCGGAGGCAAGCCCAGGCACTGGGTGATGATAAGAGAGGTTGTATCTCTGGACATGCTGGTCTCAATGGGTGAGGTCACCGCATGTGTGGGGGTGGGACAAAGGGGGTATCAGAGGTACGGAGAGTGGAACTACAGGGTCCATTGCAAACCAAAACAATGATAATGAAAACTAGCCTGAACAACAGTATGCAAGGCATATTGATATTTGAGAGAGACATACAATAAGGCATAAAGTGATTGCAGGTCTTGATTGGGAGAGCTAGCTAAAACAACAGGTAAGATAACAGCAGCAATAACAGGGGGCTAGTCTAACACAGCAACAACAGGTAAAAATGGCGACGACTAGGCAGAGAGGGTCGGATTAACTACACACAGATCCTGAGTTAAAGCACAGAGCCGACAGATAAAACACAAATAAACAGAATGGAGTACCGTGAATTAATGGACAGTCAAGCATGCATCAGCTATGTACCAAGTGATCATAGTGTCCAGGGGCAGCCGTAGATGGAGCAGAGGAGGCCTCCACTAAGCTAGCACGCGGCGTTTAAAGTTAGTAGCCGGGTGGTCTGCTCAGACGGAGGGGGTCTGCTCAGACGTGGTTTGTTCGACAGAGAATCCAAGCCAGATGGCGATGGCGAAAGAGAGGTTGTGAATTGTAGAATTGTGTTTGCTAACTGGTGCTAGCTTCGTGGCAGTGGCGCTAGCTGCGCTAGCCGCAAGCTAGCTGTGAGGATCAGAAGCAGTGGCTCAGGGATTACGGCAGGAATCCGGCGTTGTTGTCGAGAGACAGTCCGATGCTGGTAAATTGGTGAGTAATATCCAGGCTAATAACAGGGCTGGTGTCTGTGCAGAAGGTAAAAGCTACTAGCAGCGGCAAAAAAAAATGGCTAAATAGCTTGTAGCTTGTATTGTAGCCCAAGAATTCGCTGGTAGACCTCTTCAGCTAGCCGGCAGATGGGTCTAGCTCGAGGCTAGCTCAAGGCTAACTGGTGCTTGCTTCGGGACAGAGGTGTTAGCCAGTAGTAGCCACTCGGTTGCACTAGCTAGCTGTGATGATACGGGTTAATTGTCCAGAGCTTGCGTCAGGAATCCGGTGATGTGGTAGAGAAAAAGCAGTCCTATATGCTCTGGGTTGATATCGCGCTTGCAGACTGGCAGGTATTGGCCCGTATGAATTGAAGCTGGCTGTGTCCGAGTTGAGGGTGAAGACCGCAGCAGTGGCTAACTGACTACTAGCTAGTAGCTAGTTATCTGGCTAGCTTCTGCTTGGGGTTACGGTTCTAAAGTATAAAAAAAATAGCAGGTCCGTACCACATTGGGTGAGGCGGAATGTAGGAATGTATATTCAGTTCCTAGATGGAAAGTGAAATTAAAATATATACGAAATGTATACGAAAAATACGAAGACTATTTACTATTTACTATTTACACGCGACAGGACAATACAGGACAATACAAACACACGTCCGACTGCTACGCCATCTTGGATTCTATGCATTCTATGCATATGGATTCTATTCTATGGATTCTATGTTGTGTGTAGTTGTCTAGGAAAGTCTATGGTTGCCTGAATGGGTTCCCAATTAGAGACAGCTGGTTTCTGTTGTCTCTGATTGGGAGCCATATTTAAGGTAGCCATAGGCTTTAGTTTGTTGTGGGGAATTGTCTATGTAGAACGTTTYTAGCCTGTGTGTGTGCACTACGTTATTTAGCTTCACGATCGTTTGTTGTTTTGGTAGTTTGTAAGTGTTTTGTTTCGTTTTGCCTTCTTCAATAATAAAAGGAAGATGGCTTATTTTCCTCATGCTGCGTTTTGGTCCGTCACTCCTCCACACGATCGTGACAGAGGGGGATAACTTTGGAAATTTTCTAATCTTCAGGAACAATACCAGTTTGCATTGATTTGGTGAAGATATACAGTGCATTCAGAAACCTTGACTTTTTCCCACATTTTGTTACGTTACAGCCTTATTCTAAAATGGATTAAATTGTTTTCCTTTCCCCATCAATCTACACACAACACCACATAATGACAAAGCAATAATAGTTTAAAAAAAAGTTTTTGCAAATGTATTACAAATAAAACACTGACCTTATATAGACAGGTGTGTGCCTTTCCAAATAATTTCCAATCAATTGAATTTACTACAGGTGGACTCCAATCAAGTTGTAGAAACATCTCAAAGATGATCAATGGAACCAGAATGGAGCTGAGCTCAATTTTGATTATCATAGCAAAAAGTCTGAATACTTATGTAAATAAGGTATCTGTTTTTAATACATTTGCAAAAGAATCTAAAAACCTGTTTTCGCTTTGTCATTATGGGGTATAGTGTGTAAATTGATGATGATACTTTTTTATTTAATCAATTTTAGAATAACGCCATAACGTAACAAAATGTGGAAAAAGTCAAGGCGTCTGAAGAGTTTACGAATGCACTGTATGTTAGAGGCACCAATCTCACCATGACCTGCTACTGATATCTTTAAGTTACCAATTACCTCCATCATATCAGCAAGGCCAAACTGAAGCAGAGAAGGGAAATGTCCCTGAATGTAAACTCCAAGGGATTTCCATCAGTTCTCTCTATTTTGTTTGACAGAGAGGAACCCACATTCACAAAAAAGTGTTTGAATTCAGATAATAGCATCAGGATCACTATAGGTCTTATTTCCACCAATACATTGAGATGGGATAGTTGTAGATGCCTTTTTCTTATTCAACAGTTGACTGATGATTTTCCACGTTGACTTTATATTATTGAAGGATTCTTGTCATTTGCTAGTAAAATATATTTTGGGGGATATCTGAAGTAGGTGCATTTGTTCTCACACTTTTTATAATTTGCAGAATTCAGGGGAGAGGGATTAGTGAAACACTTTTTTATACAACTAGTTTCCAGAACCCATCTGCTACTCTCTTAAGTGGTTTAACTAAGGGAAAAAGGTGGTGAAAGACAGAATTGAAAGATGTGAGAAAAGTCAGGTAAGCAGACTCCACATCGGCCTGATTATAAAACATTTCCCATGAAATGTCATCAATACATTGATAGTCCATTCTGGGCGGATATACTGGTGATTACTTAAGCGGGGTTGGGCAACAATCATGTCTCTAAGAGCTCTGAAAGGAAAGACTAAATAAATATTCCACCATAGATATTGACGTTTATATAACCCATTCCTATCACTTAAAATACCCCGTTGAGAACCTCTATGAGGACATCCATTACGTACCAGGAAGAGGCACAAACAAAGGAAGGAGGTCCTACTCCTGAATGAAGTGTATTGACATCAGTATGCACACCCACACACAGCCCTGGACCTTGTAGTTGGCTGAGCAGGAATGCTCCAGTGGGCTGCTTTAACCACCTTCATTTACATATGCTAATTCATCCGGGACGGTTTAGCTCGTTAGGCCATAACGTAACACCCAGTCCACCCTGACGTCCCCGCAGGGCACACGTGCGCGCACCCGCACACACACACACACACAAGAGACACATAGGGTCACCTTCCGGTCAATGACATTTGACCACCAACTGACCCCATATGAATAATGGCCAAATCTCATCCCTCTCTCAGGTCTCTGCCCTATTCCCCATACAGTATAGAGCAGTACTTCCAGCCACAGACATATAGAGACTAATGACAACTAGAGAGTAGGGAGTCATATGGGACACAGCCAATTCCCTGTCCCGGCTTGAGGTGGCTAGGTTTGTCTTTTAGAATGGGGTCTACCTTCAGTATACAGACAGTGGATATGTTAGTATTACTGCTCTATAGTCCAGGCCCCCACAGACTTGGCTTTTACTGAAGATGGATCAGCACAAAGACTGTTGAGGCCTGGGTCTACACCCCTGGTAATACTCTGCTCTAGATAGTAGAGTCTATTCCCTATTCGATTCGCTCATCAATGAGAGGTTCCGTTCCTTAATAACACACACCGGGATGTTTTAAACAGCACTGCATGACTCAACCGTATCTAGACGTTGGAACGTCGCAGACATCGTTTACTATAAGTCACCAGTAAAACTAATAAGATAACGGTAAGCAGATGTAAAACTAGCAGCTCTACTAGTCTGTTCATCTAGAACTCCAAACATGACTTTCCATATCTTCTTCTTCATTCACACGCCTCACAATTACCCTAATCATTCTGGATCCTGCAGTTACATTTTAATCATGGCATTAAAAAGGAGGTTCAAAGTGTAAGCGCTCTGAAAGTGCAATAAGCTCATGAATAATAAAACGTTGCGATATTGATTTAATTACGGAGTGAATGATGCTACCACGGACCCAAAAAACACCAACCTCTAATTATTTTATTGTTTGCGGAAAGTACATTGAGCGGTAAAGCAATTAAAATCATTWCGTTTGGCGTTTTTTTTTCTCTCTCTCGGCGCTCTCCTCCGGTCTAGTTGTTCCACGAGGAAATGAAACGTAAACAAATGCCTCTGTGTTGTTAATCTGGTGCCTATAGCCAAAGGGTGTGAGAAAGGAAGAGGGGTGTGGGAAAGAGAAAAAGTGAAACATTTTATAAATGAACAGTTTTAAAAATGCTAAATTCCATTTCCTTGCCAAGGCAGTGGGATACATTTGCTTAACTGTGAAACCACCACAGAGAAGTCTGGACTCTTCTTTTTCTATGGGGTGCAGATTATCTCTATTTGATTTCCTTCCTTCCCCTTCTCTCTATCTTACTCCATACACAGGTATAGGAGATGCCCGAGTGATGCTCCATCACTTAGATCATGTTCAGGAGTGCAGGTCCCGGTTTAGAGAACAGCTGGAATACAAGAGAGAGTGACAGAAATACGTCTACTCCTCTAGAATCTCATACACACAGACACATTCCTCAGTTTTCAGTCAGAGAATAGCTTAGAGACATGGGAGCGAGTGAGAGAGAAAGAGAGAGAAGCAGAGAGACCGACACAGACAGACAGAGAGAGAGAGAAAGAGAGGAGAGAGATGGAGATGTATTCTTCTCTTTTTCTCTCCTTTTCAGGATTTATTAGGACTCAGTGAAGCTTAGCCATTTGCCATTAGTGTGTGTTTGTGTGTGTGTGTGTGAATTGACATCTGCAGGAGTGTGGAGTCAATAAGCTCTGTGCCTAGTGTGTATTATTCTCTGGCCTACAGGGAAAACAGCATTTCCTACTGACAGAAATTTGAATTTGACAAAGAAAGAAAGAAAGAAAGAGAGAGATGAAACGTCTATGAAAAAGAGGGAGAACATTCCCTCAGTCTTTTCATCTCCTGTCATCTGAAAAGTCAATCCCAGAGGAGAGGGACAAAGAGAGGTGCAGGATATTCTCTTTCGTTTTTTTAATTCTCTCACTTCAGCTCTCGCTCATTCTCTCTTTCAATCGTTCTCTGGCTCTTTTTCTCTCTTCCGCTGTACCACTCACAACACCCTCTTTGCTTTGGATCTCAATCCATCCCCCATTTCTCTGCCCCTCTTTCCTCCTCCTCCCTCTCTCTCTCCCTGCGGTTAGTTATTGATGAAGTGATTTTCTGTGTTGCTGTGTTTCTCTCCTGTGGAGATGTTTGCATACACTGTGTGTGTGTGTGTGTGTGTGTGTGTGTGTGTGTGTGTGTGTGTGTGTGTGTGTGTGTGTGTGTCCGTGGTTGATTCCCATGATAGAGCCCTTATCCAGTCTGGGGCAAGCCACCAGAGTCCTGCCCTTCACACTGGATCAATTAGTCTCACAGTCAATAACACACGCACGCACGCACACACACACACACAGTCAAATCAAACTACCAATATCTTCTGTCTCTGATCGTGTTGATTGGTTATATTATGCAGAGTTAAATCATTATTGGCTGAGAGTGGGTGGAGCAGTCAACACAGGTCACGGTCACCGCATGCACACGCACGCACGCATGCACACACACACACACAGAGAGAGAGAGGATTATGTGTAGTTGTACCCTGAGGCAGAAAGCCTGTTCCTGAGGCAGAAAACCACATCCATCATAAATAACAAACATACTGGAACGCTCTCGTACAGGAAACAGCTCCACTGCCACATACAGGAAATATGTACATACTGTATGTACTACTACTACCCATAATAGCAGGTCTGCGTGTGTGGAAAGCTGAATATGATCTTGAGAGAAGTAGAGTGCTTCTTGCATGGTTTCTTCCTTAGAGGCAGTAGAGAAGGCTGAAAATGGCCATTCATATCCAAGCCTGAGGAGTATTCACAATACTAGTACTGATTCTGTGGGACTCTCCTTCCTGCTATACAGTCTTACCTCTTCAGGTAGTTGCCTAGCAGCATGCCTACAAAATCAGCCAAAGAAACTATGGTTCGTGCCATGACAGTTTAACCGTTTATGCCATCTGTTATGTAACCGTTATAAGGCATTACCCAGCAAACAGGGGACGTCCTAAGGACTTTAGGTGACATTTCCAATAGGTCCTTTTAAGGGTTTCGGGGAGATGTTATCCCACGGACATTCTGTGAACGTTCTGGGAACCATACAACATGACGTTAGCCTGACGTTCATTTTGACGCATGGGACATCCAATGACCACAAGGGGACATTTCATAGGGCTGGGACGTTCAACGTTATAATTGTACGAATAGCAAAAAAGTGTGCCCTGTTTTTGGTAAACCATTGGGTGCATGTATTCATGACACTCGTTTGCTAGCATGGTTCCCCAACTGGCAGCCCGCGGGGGAAGTGGTTTTTTGAGCAATAAATAAATAAATAAATAAAAACAAAATTGGGGGGGGGGGTGGACTTTTCATTGTTGGACATAAGACTGTAAAAATATCAGGAAATCAGCTCCAAGTGATTTTACTTGAAGAAATCTGTTCCCAAGTATTCCCACGCATAATAAAGAGACACATGATCGTATACAAATGTAAGCAAGGTTTGAAATGATTATGTGTCAGTCAAATATTATATCTGTTCGGGCTTCTTGCGGTCAATTTGCTGTCAACAAATGATTGGTAACATGTTCCGGTCCCCCGCCCATCCGCTCCAGAAAGAAATGGGCCCGCGGCTGAATCTAGATGATGATCCCTGTCTTACTGTAGATATGGAGTTCTTTTCCGCTCATGCATTCTCATTTCCACGCCAAACCTACCGCTGGGATCCCATGTGGCTCAGTTGGTTGAGCATGGTGCTTACAATGCCAGGGTTGCGGGTTCAATTCCCACGGGGGACCAGTATGAGAAAGTACTCAAATGTAAAGAAAATGGTGTGCGTGGCCATAGAGCTCTATTTTCACGTCATCCAACACCCCTTAATGTAAAACGACATTGGCACTTCAAATCAAATCAAACTTGATTTGCCACATGCGCCGAACACAACAAGTGTAGACTTTACCGTGAAACGCTTACTTACAAGCCCTTAACCGACAGTGCAGTTCAAGAAGAAGAAAATATTTACTAAGTAGACTGAAATAAAAAATGATAATAAAAGTAACACAATAAGAATAACTAGGTTCTATACAGGGGGCACCGGTACCGAGTCAGAGTGCGGGAGTACAGGCTAGTTGAGGTAATCTGTACATGTAGGTGGCGGCAAAGTGACTATGCATAGTGGGTAACAAACAGCGAGTAGAAGCAGTGTACAAGTAGACTTGGCGCTCTGGTACCGCTTGCCGTGCGGTAGCAGAGAAAACAGTCTATAACTAGGGTGACTGGAGTCTCTGACAATTTTATGGGCTTTCCTCTGACACTGCCTATTATATAGGTCCTGGATGGCAGGAAGCTTGGCCCCAGTGATGTACTGGGCCGTTCGCACTACCCTCTGTAGTGCCTTACGGTCAGATACCGAGCAGTTGCCATACCAGGAGGTGATGCAACCGGTCAGGATGCTCTCGATGTTGCAGCTGTAGAACCTTTTGAGGATCTGAGGACCCATGCCAAATATTTTTAGTTTCCTGAGGCTTTGTTGTGCCCTCTTCACGACTGTCTAGGTGTGTTTGGACCATTCTAGTTTGTTGGTGATGTGGACACCAAGGAACTTGAAGCTCTCAACCTGCTCCACTACAGCCCCGTCGAAGAGAATGGGGGCGTGCTTGGTCCTCCTTTTCCTGTAGTCCACAATCATCTCCTTAGTCTTGGTTACGTTGAGGGCTAGGCTGTTATTCTGGCACCACCCGGCCAGGTCTCTGACCTCCTCCCTATAGGCTGTCTCGTCGTTGTCGGTGACCACTGTTGTGTCGTCTGCAAACTTAATGATGGTGTTGGAGTCGTGCCTGGCCATGCAGTCGTGGGTGAACAGGGAGTACAGGAGGGGACTGAGCATGTACCCCTGAGGGGCTCCAGTGTTGAGGATCAGCGTGGCAGATGTTCTGCTACCTACCCTCACTACCTGGGGGCGGCCCGTCAGGAAGTCCAGGATCCAGTTGCAGAGGGAGGTGTTTAGTCCCAGGATCCTTAGCTTAGTGATGAGCTTTGAGGGTACTCTGGTGCTGAACGCTGAGCTATAGTCAATGAATAGCATTCTCACGTAGGTGTTCCTTTTGTCCAGGTGGGAAAGGGAAGTGCGGAGTGCAATAGAGATTCCATCATCTGTGAGATTGCATCGTCCTGTAAATAGTTGGGGAATGGCTGCCTTCTGAGTCTGGGGGCATGATTTTATACAGTTCTGTCTCCTCACCACACCTGTTGGCTAGTCTGCGAACAATACCTTCTCTTTCATGGTCTTGTACTTTCTCTGGCCACAGTGCTGGATCATCTAAAACCTCATCTTCCTCACTTCGAATCTGTCCATACTCTTCCTTTCCCTTATTGCTTGCTTGTTCAATCTCTTCTGTCACTCCTTCACTGGTACTGCTGCTACTCTTTAACTCCTCTTCCTCCTCCCTGCTCTCCTCTGCATCAGAGTCTCTGACAGCTTTCTGCTGAGATTCTGCCAACCTGGGGCTCGCACTAGGAAGTGAGTAAACAAAGGGAATTTTAGGTTTAATGTTAGCTCCTTCAAAAGGTTACGATGCTAAAAATCTACTACTGAAAGAAAAAACTTTTGAATAGTATACATATCAAATAGAATACGTATTTAAGAGTGTCTAAGTCATCATGTGTCTAACTTTACAATTAAAAAATGGTCTAGTTATGCTGCTGCTGCTACAAAACAACTGCTTCACCTCCAAGGTCCGCTGTTTCAACTTCATGTAGTAGACACACGCTGGGATCTTTGTCTACAGCTACAGCAGCAGCAGTAGTAGTAGTAGTAGTAGTAGTAGTAGTATCATCTACAGTATGGATAGGTAGGCTACATGTTAGGTTTTAATTTTAGTCTAGCTAGCTAACAAATATCACGCAAATATTGGGGAACACAGTTATAATATCTAAATAATAGCTAATTAGTTAGCCATAGTGTCACGATCGTCTTGCGGAGAGAGAGAGGACCAAGGCGCAGCGTGTGCAAAATACATTCTCTTTTATTTTAGAGAAGGGAAAAAAACACGTAACGAACACTATAACAAAACGAAACAAAACAACAAACGATCGTGAAGCTATAAACGTTAG
This sequence comes from Salvelinus sp. IW2-2015, assembly GCF_002910315.2. Taxonomy (NCBI): domain Eukaryota; kingdom Metazoa; phylum Chordata; class Actinopteri; order Salmoniformes; family Salmonidae; genus Salvelinus; species Salvelinus sp. IW2-2015. The sequence continues at coordinate 883,641 of NC_036843.1, forward strand.
TCACACACAAGCTACAAACGACAACATAGACAATTACCCACAAAACCCAAATGCCTATGGCTGCCTTAAATATGGCTCTCAATCAGAGACAATAAACCACAGCTGCCTCTAATTGAGAACCAATCTAGGCAGCCATAGACATACAAACACCTAACAAGACACTGACCCATTAAACGACAAACCCCTAGACAAACCAAAACACATACATTCCCCATGTCACACCCTGACTTAACTAAAATAATAATGAAAAAACAAGATAACTAAGGCCAGGGTGTGACAGTACCCCCCCCAAAGGTGCGGACTCCGACCGCACAACCTGACATTGAAGGGGAGGGTCCGGGGTGGGCCTTATTATGGGGGCGGCTCGGGTGCGGGACGTGGCCCCCACTCCACCATTGTCAATACCCGCTTTGGTGGCTCTGGTAGATCCTGGCTGACTGGCGGCTTTGGAAGATCCTGGCTGGCTGGCGACTCTGGCTGCTCATGGCTGGCTGGCGACTCTGGCTGCTCATGGCTGGCTGGCGACTCTGGCTGCTCATGGCTGGCTGGCGACTCTGGCTGCTCATGGCTGGCTGGCGACTCTGGCTGATCCTGTCTGGCGGACGGCTCTGGCTGATCCTGTCTGGCGGACGGCTCTGGCTGATCCTGTCTGGCGGACGGCTCGGCTGATCCTGTCTGGCGGACGGCTCGGCTGATCCTGTCTGGCGGACGGCTCTGGCTGATCCTGTCTGGCGGACGGCTCGGGCTGATCCTGTCTGGCGGACGGCTCGGGCTGATCCTGTCTGGCGGACGGCTCGGCTGATCCTGTCTGGCGGACGCTCTAGCGCTCGGGACAGACGGCGGCTCTGACGGCTCGGGACAGACGGGCAGCTCTGACGGTGCTTGGCAGACGGGCAGCTCAGACGGGCTTGGCAGACGGGCAGCTCAGACGGTGCTTGGCAGACGGCAAATCAGACGGTGCTTGGCAGACGGGCAGTCAGACGGTGCTTGGCAGACGGGCAGCTCAGACGGTGCTTGGCAGACGGGCAGCTCAGACGGTGCTTGGCAGACGGCAGCTCAGACGGTGCTGGCAGACGGGCAGCTCAGACGGTGCTTGCAGACGGGCAGCTCAGACGGTGCTTGGCAGACGGGCAGTTCTGACGGTGCTTGGCAGACGGGCAGCTCTGACGGTGCTTGCAGACGGGCAGCTCTGACGGTGCTTGCAGACTGGCAGCTCTGCCGGCTGAGGCACACTGTATGCCTGGTGCGTGGTGCCGGAACTGGAGGTACCCGGCTAAGGACACGCACCTTCAGGCTAGTGCGGGGAGAAGGAACAGGGCATACTGGACCCTGGAGACGCACATTAGGCCTAGTGCGTGGTGCTGGCACTGTGGTACCGGGCTGGGGACACGCATCTCAGGGCTAGTGCGGGGAGAAGGAACAGGGCATACTGGACCCTGGAGACGCACATTAGGCCTAGTGCGTGGTGCCGGCACTGGTGGTACCGGGCTGGGGACACGCATCTCAGGGCTAGTGCGGGGAGCAACAACAGGGCACACTGGACTCTCAAGCGTACTATAGGCCTGGTGCGTGGTACCGAACTGGAGGTACCGGGCTAAGGACACGCACCATCAGGCTAGTGCGGGGAGAAGGAACAGTGCGTACAGGACTCTGGAGACGCACAGGAGGCTTGGTGCGTGTGTAGGCACTGGTGGTAATGGGCTGGAGACACGCACCACAGGGCTAGTGCATGGAGGAGGAACAGGGCTCTGGAGACGCACAGGAAGCCTGCTGCGTGGTGTAGGCACTGTGGTACTGGGCTGGGGCGGGGAGTGGCGCCGGAAATACCGGACCGTGCAGGCGTACTGGCTCCTTGAGCATTGAGCCTGCCCAACCTTACCTGGTTGTATGCTCCCCGTCGCCCGACCCGTGCGGGAGGTGGAATAACCCGCACCGGGCTATGTAGGCGAACCGGGGACACCATGCGTAAGGCTGGTGCCATGTAAGCCGGCCCGAGGAGACGCACTGGAGACCAGACGCGTTGAGCCGGCTTCATGGCACCTGGCTCAATACTCAATCTAGCCCGGCCGATACAAGGAGCTGGTATGTACCGCACCGGGCTATGCACACGTACAGGAGACACCATGCGCTCTACTGCGTAACACGGTGTCTGCCCGTACTCTCGCTCTCCCGTTGCTGCTTTACACGCTGCTTGGTCCGATTCAGGTGGGTAATTCTGTCACGATCGTCTTGCGGAGAGAGAGAGAACCAAGGCGCAGCGTGTGCAAAATACATTCTCTTTTATTTTAGAGAAGGGAAAAAAACACGTAACGAACACTATAACAAAACGAAACAAAACAACAAACGATCGTGAAGCTATAAACGTTAGTGCACACACAAGCTACAAACGTACAACATAGACAATTACCCACAAAACCCAAATGCCTATGGCTGCTTAAATATGGCTCTCAATCAGAGACAATAAACCACAGCTGCCTCTAATTGAGAACCAATCTAGGCAGCCATAGACATACAAACACCTAGACAAGACACTGACCCATTAAACGTACAAACCCCTAGACAAACCAAAACACATACATTCCCCATGTCACACCCTGACCTAACTAAAATAATAATGAAAACAAAGATAACTACGGCCAGGGTGTGACACATAGCTGGTAGTGGTAGCTCGTCATCATCATGTTAATAATTACTGCTCTGACCGAGCCAAGTGAGTCCACGGTAGGCAGCTACCAGTACTATCAAGCTAGCTATATTGGCTAGCTAGGCTACTCAATTCAGCAGGCCGTCTGCACTGACTTACCACTCAAATCCTTCTCCTCTTTTTTTTTCTGGGGAAAAAACGTAGTCAGTCATTTCCCCCCAGGATTTGGCTGTATCTGTCTCTGTTTCCTTTCTTTCCTTTTCTGGAAGCCCGATTTTGTTTTTGAGGGGGGCATAGTGGTTATCTCTCGTGAATTGTTAGGATACATGCCGGAGCAACTGTCAGATCAGGTGTATCTTTTTCCCTCCTCATGGAGAATGGACCAAACCATGTGCATTATGGGCCCTTGACCATGACAGAACGTTCTATGAGTGTCTGATAACCGTCCTTGGGGACACCCTGGAACAAACATCCAGGGGACCAATGATAAAGCGTTCTAAGAATGTCCTATAAAACATCCATGGGGACATCCCTGGGACAAACCGGAGAACCAGACAAAAACCTACCATGCGACCATGATACAACATCCTGACGACTTAGGCGACCATTTCGGGATGTTCCGGGGATGTCCTAAAGACACATTTTGGCTTGCAGGGTATGTAGCAATGACAGAGTTGAAGTGAGTTTAAGTGGAAACACTCCACATCAGTGAGTGATTAAGAAGCACAGTTGCACAATACATTAGCTACTAGAGTACCACGACAGTTTATTATGCGCTGAGCATTAGGTAACATTGTCTGGCAGCGGCCACGTTATCTAAGGCTCAATTTCTGAATAAACATTAGGATGTGGAGGCAATGTTCCATTCACAGCCTTGAGCAGTAACAATGACGTTAGCAGCACAATAGAGGCTCCATGTACGGCACTGCTCGGAAATGATCCATTCAGCTTAATCAGATGAAATGTTTTGCCCATTTTCTCCAGTAATCAAAGTCGATGAGCTTGAAAAACATATATTTAATAGCAGAGACAATTACCCAAAATAATAGGGAATGACTTGAAAAGCCAAATTATTCTCCAAAAACTCTGAGACTGGTGTGTGGGGAAAGTAGTCATTAGAATAAGCAGGAGAGTGGAAATCAAATAGAGACGGTTTAAATTAGCATAACATGAGCTTGTTTAGTGTTAAGCGTAGTTAACGCCTCACATCTCGTCAACCCGTTAGCCACTTAGCATTGCTAATGCTCCTGCTGCAGCCAAAACAGTGGGACCAAGCCTCACAGCTACACAGCTCTGGTGGAGAATATAACTTTGTTCAGTTAGAATGTAATTGAAATGAACTAAAGTTTCAGGACACTTCAGAATTCTGGAACACATTATCTTAAACAACATTAGCATTGTAGCTAAGGCACAAAAGACAGTTTATACTAAAGATGATGGGYCAAAGACAATATTCAAGAGATTTGAATGTTAGAGTATATACGGTTGTAGCCGCAAACACTGGGGCATAAAATGGGGCATGAAATGTGGTTTAACCCATTTATGTTGCATAATATAGTGTTTTGTCAACAATTCAAATGACATTTTTAGTCCAACATACGTTTTTTACTGACATCAACTGCCTTCCTTTTTAACAATATATTTACATATTCCTACTCTTCAAGGTCTCTAACAGGAATGCTTCTGAAGGATAGAACATAGGTATTCTACTGTTGCTAATAGTTTTAGCAAATTCATGAAATTGAAAGAAAAGTCAATATATTATCAGAAAACTGAAATCTTCTTCCATCTTTCGCCCCCAAAAATGTTCATTGCCATTCCGGTTCCATCCGTTTCTTTCATCTGAGCTACACTGTGTGGTAAGTCGATTTTGTGTCATTGTATGTTTTCAGAACCAATCAATACTGTACCTCACAAGACTAGTTTAGATGCATGTGTCATTTCCAACATTTAAATGCTTATTGTATGTAGAAGTGTCTAAATACACAAATGTAGGCCTTAAAAAAAATCTGGTATGATTAGGGTAGATTCACAGATTGTTGAGCTGTTTGGAGTTTGTGTAGGGTTGTCTAGACAAGAGATACACTCCACAAGTTACTAAAATATGTTAAGAATTTATTAAAAAGGGTACTTTGATAGGGCTCTGGTCAAAATAAGTACACTATATAGGGAATATGGTGCCAATTGGGATACTGGGTAGGTACCTGAGTTGTCATGGTGATTAGCCATCATGTTACAAGAATCAGTGACACGTTCAGGGGATGCCATGGTGAAATTACCAGTTAGTGCCAAGGGTATTATTGCCAAGGTGTTGACATAGCAAAGATCCCAGGAGGATGTGGAGCTATCACAGAACAGATCAACGCTAGTATATATGTGGAAAGGGAAAGGGGGAATAGTTTACTTGTTGTTACTACACTATTATTGTGAAGTGGCGATAGAATGCAACATTCGAATACTGTAAGGCAGCTAGGGCATAGTATTGGATCTTTAGAGGCAGACAACAGAGGTATTGCTGAGGACGAATGTTAACTGTTGTATCAAATGATATGATTTGTATTTTCTGGTAGGCAACGGGAGTCTGAATTGCAAGAACTTAGCAGACAAAGAAGAATCCTGGCCGGAGAGCATCGTGAGCYCCGGAAAACACGATGCTCTCCGGCTGAAGGAGGAATACGGAGAGCAGATGAGGAAGGCAACAACTTTGACGGTGGAGGGAGTTTGATTTGATTTGAGCATGAAGAGGGAGGCGGAAATCACGATGCAAAAGGCGGACGAGGCCAGAAAGGCTGCAAAGGAGACAGAGAAGGSCAAGGCCAGAAAAGGACAACTCGAGGTTGAGGTGAAGGTGAGGGAAACTGCACAACAAATCCTCTAAATTAATGCATGAATGGACACTATTTTGGCACCATGTCACTTTTATAGTATTTATCACATAGCACAAGAAAAACTAAAGTACTAAGCCTACACACCTAATTTCTTGAAGTAGAACAACATATACTTGATCAGCTTACAGAAGTCAACATAGGGGTCGACATACACACTTTCTGTGTCACCATGCACTTTCTAAATATCCTGCAAATGCAATGTTTTCATTATCAAAAAGCCATTTAAATGTTTATCTCTAAAGGCTCTCCTTAGAGAAGGGGAGGACGCCGGAAGGGCCTAACGGAAAGGAAATAACAAGGCCGAAGATGAGGAGGGAAAGGACAGCTGAAGGTGAAGMTGAGGGAAACTGCACAACATACAGTATCCTCTATATTAATGAATGAATGAAGTGAATGAACTACACCAAATCAAAATAGCTTTTTGACAATGAAAACACAAAAGTGACATGACACAAATTGTGTCATTTTTGTCTCTACAGGCACACTTTAAACAAGGGGAGGCGGCCGAAAGGGCTCTCTTTAAATTGTGGAAGAAGGTGAATAGCCATTTATACACCAAGTCTGTCAACCTTTCCCAAATGTTCTACATTTGAACCGTTAGCTGAATATTTCATTGCTTATTTGTATTTTTTGTACATCACTGCCTAATATTTGTGCTTATTGGTCTTTCTATAAATAATGGGCTCAATGTGTGACATTGGGATCAAAATGTCTAAATGGTTTGAAACTTAAAAAGGTTTTCATGTAGTTCTACATGTGTACTTAGAGGGAGAAATTGTTTTCCTGTATATGCAAATTGACCTATAACTCCAGCTATACAACAACATTGGTCTAGGACTACACATCATTTAAGCAGGGTTCATATAGACACTAGCAAGTCAAATTCATGGGCTTTCAGAGACTTAGCAATCTCACTAGAA
>NC_036843.1:896155-897860 GCF_002910315.2 Salvelinus sp. IW2-2015
GGGGATGTCATTCGAAAACATAATGTTAACTTTCACTGCTATGCGGATGACACACAGCTGTACATTTCAATGAAATAATGAAGCCCCAAAATTGCCCTCGCTAGAAGCCTGTGTTTCAGACATAAGGAAGTGGATGGCTGCAAACTTTCTACTTTTAAACTCGAACAAAACAGAGATGCTTGTTCTAGGTCCCAAGAAACAAAGAGATCTTCTGTTGAATCTGACAATTAATCTTGATGTTTGTACAGTCGTCTCAAATAAAACTGTGAAGGACCTCGGCGTTACACTGGACCCTTATCTCTCTTTTGACAAACATATCAAACTGTTTCAAGGACAGCTTTATTCCATCAACGTAACATTGCAAAAATCAGAAACTTTCTGTCCAAAAATGATGCAAAAAATTAATCCATGCTTTTTTAACTTCTAGGTTAGACTACTGCAATGCTCTACTTTCCGGCTACCCGGATAAAGCACTAAATAAACTTCAGTTAGTGCTAAATACGGCTGCTAGAATCCTGACTAGAACCAAAAAATTTGATCATATTACTTCAGTGCTAGCCTCCCTACACTGGCTTCCTGTTAAGGCAAGGGCTGATTTCAAGGTTTTACTGCTAACCTACAAAGCATTACATGGGCTTGCTCCTACCTATCTTTCCGATTTGGTCCTGCTGTACATACCTACACGTACGCTACGGTCACAAGACGCAGGCCTCCTAATTGTCCCTAGAATTTCTAAGCAAACAGCTGGAGGCAGGGCTTTCTCCAATAGAGCTCCATTTTTTATGGAATGGTTTGCCTACCCATGTGAGAGACGCAGACTCGGTCTCAACCTTTAAGGCTTTACTGAAGACTCATCTCTTCAGTGGGTCATATGATTGAGTGTAGTCTGGCCCAGGAGTGTGAAGGTGAACGGAAAGGCTCTGGAGCAACGAACCGCCCTTGCTGTGTCTGCCTGGCCGGTTCCCCTCTCTCCACTGGGATTCTCTGCCTCTAACCCTATTACAGGGGCTGAGTCACTGGCTTACTAGTGCTCTTCCATGCTGTCCCTAGGAGGGGTGCATCACTTGAGTGGGTTGAGTCACTGACGTGATCTTCTGTCTGGGTTGGCGCCCCCCTTGGTTTGTGCCGTGGCGGAGATCTTTGCGGGCTATACTCGGCCTTGTCTCAGGATGGTAAGTTGGTGGTTGAAGATATCCTCTAGCCTCCAGTATTTATGCTGCAGTAGTTTATGTGTCGGGGGGGGGGCTAGGGTCAGTTGTTATATCTGGAGTACTTCTCCTGTCTTATCCGGTGTCCTGTGTGAATTTAAGTATGCTCTCTCTAATTCTCTCTTTTCTTTTCTCTCTCTCTCTCTCTCGGAGGACCTGAGCCTAGCACCATGCCTCAGGACTACCTGGCATGATGACTCCTTGCTGTCCCCAATCCACCTGGCCGTACTGCTGCTCCAGTTTCAACTGTTCTGCCTGCGCTATGGAACCCTGACCCGTTCACTGGACGTGCTACCTGTCCCGAACCTGCTGTTTTCAACTCTCTAGAGACAGCAGGAGTGGTAGAGATACTCTTAGATCGGCTATGAAAAGCCAACTGACATTTACTCCTGAGGTGCTGACTTGTTGCCCCCTCGCAACTACTGTGATTATTATTATTTGACCATGCTAGTCATTTATGAACATTTGAACATCTTGCCATGTTCTGTTATAACTCG
>NC_036843.1:897956-909234 GCF_002910315.2 Salvelinus sp. IW2-2015
TGCCTGTTGCCCTGTCGGGCGTATCATCGGATGGGGCCACATGTCTCCTGGCCCCTCCTTCTCAGCCTCCAGTATTTATGCTGCAGTAGTTTATGTGTCGGGGGGGGGGCTAGGGTCAGTGTTATATCTGGAGTACTTCTCCTGTCTTATCCGGTGTCCTGGTGAATTTAAGTATCTCTCTCTAATTCTCTCTTTCTTTCTCTCTCTCTCTCTCTCTCGGAGGACCTGAGCCCTAGCACCATGCCTCAGGACTACCTGGCATGATGACTCCTTGCTGTCCCCATCCACCTGGCCGTACTGCTCTCCAGTTTCAACTGTTCTGCCTGCGGCTATGGAACCCTGACCGTTCACCGACGTGACCTGTCCCAGACACTGCTGTTTTCAACTCTCTAGAGACAGCAGGAGGTAGAGACTTAGATCGGCTATGAAAAGCCAACTGACATTTACTCCTGAGGTGCTGACTTGTTGCACCCTCGACAACTACTGTGATTATTATTATTTGACCATGCTAGTCATTTATGAACATTGAACATCTTGGCCATGTTCTGTTATAATCTCCACCCGGCACAGCCAGAAGAGACTGGCCACACCTCATAGCCTGGTTCCTCTCTAGGTTTCTTCCTAGTTTTGGCCTTTCTAGGGAGTTTTCCTAGCCACCGTGCTTCTACACCTGCATTGCTTGCTGTTTGGGTTTAGGCTGGGTTTCTGTACAGCACTTTGAGATATCAGCTGATGTAAGAAGGGCTATATAAATACATTTGATTTGATTTGATTTTTCAAGCACTTATTTGTAATTTTCAAAGACTCAATGTTATACTTAAGCAATAAGGCACGAGGGGTGTGGTACATGGCCAACATACCACAGACCCCTGAGTGCATTACTGCTATTATAAACTGGTAACCAATTAATTAGAGCAGTAAAAAAAATGTTTTGTCATACCCGTGGTATACGATCTGATATACCACGGCTGTCAGCCAAATCAGCATTCAGGGCTTGAACCACCAGTTTATAAAATATTATAATTGATGTATAGGCCCTATAATTGTACATATAGGGCCTAATACAGAACCCCCTACCCCAAAAAGCATGCAAAAAGTGTAAAAGAAAAAGTAGGCCATGAGCATTTTAAGAATAATGCAGTTTAAGGCCTTGATATTCCAATTTTATTATATTTCTAAAATATGTGGAATATTGTGGACATTGCCGAACTAAATAGAGATACATTTTTCTGTAGCCTATGTGGCTGACGTAGGCACACATAATAAAGCCATGAATAATGTGGTATCATCTCAGCATCGCTGTTTTTGTAATAAGAAAGTGACCAAAAACAGGTTCCTTGTTTAATGGAGATTTGTATGGAAAGCCAAGTGGAAGTCAACATTAGATGTTGTCATCATAATAACCACACATGGTTTTAACACAACATAGTAGCTACACAACACCCTTCAATAGAAGCGGCGGGAATCAAACACGAGGCCTCACAAAAAGGATCAAAAATGAAATCACTGAGAATTTTAAGGGAGCAGAACTTGTAAATTGGCATAATAATAAACTTTTTAAAGCACCACATTTAGGAAATGTCTGATTTTCAAGGTAGGCCTATTCCAGAACTTATTTAATTCAAAGTTAAAGTAGGCTACTTCAAAGCCCCTTGTGTTGTTAACATTGCAGTTGTAACATGGGAAACAAAATGTTTTTGTCAACATATGAAAACAAGGAACTCATTACTGTAAAACTTTCTCTGTTAAATCATCACAACAGCTGTTCGTCACTTGGCTGTCATTCAGAAAATTAGTTCCTGGATCAGATGAAAGATGTATCCCGCGTAGTTAAAAAGCTGTATTATGCGTAAATATTGAAGAGCCACTGTAATGACAGTATCGATTTAGGTTTTAAGTATCAAGTAAGTGACTCTTTCGGTTAGAAGCATTTGATTTTTCAATCGCATTTCTTATTTTGAGTTTGTGTGACCGTGAAAACTGTTTTCAACCCTAACATTAGAGACACTAAATGTTACATAGTTACACCGCATTTCTGAGATCTCTATATAAAAAACTGCACACAGCTAGATCCAGAATTCTTACAGGGTTGAAGTTCAATGTCTAATTTAACTGATTAATGCCTAATATATGAATATAACGACAACTTACACAGCCATAAATGCAAGGACGGAAAAGTTATGTTTATGTCACGATTTCGGACAAATCAGTCAAGACACCAACCACGATATAAGGGTTTTAAACATAGGTTTTAAATCAACTCGTGAATTGTATTGACTATGTTCCCGCCTTATATCTTAAGAATCTCAAAATTATATATTTTCAATGACTTCTCAACAGCTGTAACAAGTTGTCCAGTGTTATGAAATCCTCACTGGTACCGTAGTTTATAGAAGACCTTATACTGTGTGTCATATGATCTATCATTATGATCAGGCTAAGTCACGTTGAGCAATGAAACGCCCATGGTCCTTACCCTAACTCAACCTTATACTGACTATAATGACATGCTTCACTCTGAGCTATATCACCCAATGTAATTCTGTGTTTTTCCAGATCATTGTGCCCAGGCATGCCCATCTTACAAGGCCTCTTCAACAAGACTGAACCCCCCCCCCCCCCCCGATACTGCCAGTCCTGATCATTTTGCATGATCATTTGCCACAATTTAGTACTATATTATGGTTAGTTATGCTGATATAGCTTTTATCATGTTGATCTATCATGGTATACACTTGTCCGTTGTGTGTATTCCCATAGCCCGCCCTTCAACAAGGCAACATCCAACATAGACTGAAATTCTCCCACCAATCACCCTTTTCTGCCGCTAACTTTGCCAAACCCTTTGTTATTCATTTGACACATTAAATTATGTCATCATTTCTTCATGGACAGTGATCATAAACTTGTCTGTTACGTTGTTGTAATAAGTTTCCTTTATTTTTATATAATATATATATTTATATATATATATATATGCTAATGCCCCGGCCCAGTTTTTCAAATAATTTAATTTAATCCAGATCAAAATGATCCTGTTGTGTCTCAAATTGATTCCCCTTTTTGTCCAAGCGGCTAAGTGCGTTGGATATGCTTTCATTGTATGAATTCTCTTTGTGTTTAATGTCTGGTAGAGACTGAACATGTAACCATGCAATAAGGAGCAGATGTATCATGGGTCACTCATGACATTGGCTACAACACACAGACTTACCACCTTTATTCACTTTACACAACATGTCATTTCTGACATTCACACACCCACTGTAAGGCTCCAGGGTGATGGTGCATAGGCCAGTGCTGTGTCCCATTGGGCCAGGTTGATGCAGGCGTCCAGGGCTAAGTCAGTCACCCTGAGACGTACACATTACCATCAGGACTGCGGAACAGCGCCACCCACTGGAGCCAGCAAGAACTACACTCATATAAGAGCTCATTCCAGTCTGAGACGGAGTTAAGGGCACACCAGAAAGAGAGGGAGAAAGAAGGAGAAAGAGAGAGCGGGAGGTGAGGAGGGAAAGAGAGGGAGGAGAGGAGAAAGAGAGCGGAGAGAGGAGAAAGAGCACTAGATTGACAGAAATAATTATGACTGGACTAAAAATAGAGAGCATAAAATGGACAGATGAGATGTGGTGTGTGTATGTGCGAGCGCATATTTGTTTAATTATACATTTTAACGTTGTGACATATTGCCATGGTGATTCTTGTGTAAAGGATACCACCATGTGTCTGTAGTTCTCCAACCTGGGATGGCTTCTCTCAGGGGTCCAGGCCTCCTCCTCCCCACACAGCATCATGGGTCCTGGCCATGGAGAGAGGAGAAGAGGTCAGGGACCATATAGTTACAGTACATGCTGTTAGCATCATGGGACAGTTAGTGTTCGTATTGTATTATTAGGGATCCCCAGGACAGCAGCTAGTCTTCCTGGGTCCAAACAATTAAAACACTTACATTACATACAAAGATAAAACAGTACATCATAAAATATTATACACCACTACATCTCTACAAATACAAAATGTATAATACCACCATACAACAATATTACAATGTATGCGTGTGTCTGTACTTTTGTGTCTTCACAGTCCCCGCTGTTCCATAAGGTGTATTTATACCTGTTTTTTCAATCTGATTCTACTGCTTGCATCAGTTACCTGATGTGGAATAGAGTTCCATGTAGTCATGGCTCTATATAGTACTGTGCGCCTCCTATTCTGGACTTGGGATTGTGAAAGACCTCTGGGGGCATGTCTTGTGGGGTATGCATGGGTGTACAATGCTGTGGGTTATTAGTTTAAACAGACAGCTCGTTGCATTCAGCTTGTCAACACTTCTTACAAAAATAAGCAGTGATGACAATCTCTCTTCCACTTTGAGCCATGAGAGATTGACATGCATATCATTAATGTTAGCTCTCTGTGTACTTTTAAGGCCATGCCCTGTTCTGAACCAACTGCAATTTTCCTAAGTCCCTCTTTGTGGCACCTGACCACACAACTGAACAGTAGTCAAGGTGCGACAAACTAGGCCTGCAGACCTGCCTTGTTGATAGTGTGTTTAGATGGCAGAGCAGTGCTTTATTATGGACAGCCTTCTCCCCATCTTAGCTACTGTTGTATCAACATGTTTTGACCATGACAGTTTACAATCCATGGTAACTGGTAGTTGGTAGTTTAGTCACCTCAACTTGCTCAATATCCACATTATTCATTACGAGATGTAGTTGAGGTTTAGGGTTTAATGAATGATTTGTCCCAAATACAATGCTTTTAGTTCGAGAAATATTTAGGACCAACTTATTCCTTGCCACCATACCGAACTACCTGCAGCTTTTGTTAAGTGTTGCAGTCATGTCAGTTGCTGTAGTAGCTGACGTGTATAGTGTTGAGTCATCCGCATACATAGACACACTGGCTTTACTCAAAACCAGTGGCATGTCATTAGTAAAGATTGAAAAAGTAAGGGGCCTAAACAGCTACCCTGGGAATTCCTGATTCTACCTGGACTTTGTTGAAAGGCTTCCATTAAAGAACACCCTTTGTGTTCTGTTATCTTTACTCTTTATCTACAATATAGAGGGGGTAAAAGGCATAACACATACGTTTTTCCAACAGCAGATCTATGATCGAAAATGTCAAAAGCCGCACTGAAGTCTAACCAAACACACATTCTATCATCAATTTCTCTCAGCCAATCATTAGTCATTTGTGTAAGTGCTGTGCTTGTTGAATGTCCTTCCCTATAAGCATGCTGAAAGTCTGTTGATCATTTGTGTTACTGTAAAATAGCACTGTATCTGGTCCAACACCATTTTTCCAGAAGGGGTTGGACTAAGGTTGGTACCAGGCTGATTGGTTTGCTATTTGAGCCAGTAAAGAGGGCTTTACTATTCTTGGGTAGCGGAATGACTTTTTATTCCCTCCAGGCCTGAGGGCACACATCTTCTAGTCGGCTTAAATTGGAGATGTTGAAAAGGCTAGCTGCTTATAAATGTCTTTAAACATAAACATGATCAAAACACGATCATTGTGGTACTCAGAGTGCTTCTTCAGAACTTTCGACTATATATAATCTATTACTATAAACATTTACTACTATTTAAGAATTTCCAGATACCAGTCCCCTGTGCACTCAAGGTTGACAGACTTAGTAACATTTTTTTGTTTGTTTTTATGTGTGAATGGGTCTTGAGAAGGACAATCTAGGGCAATGGATAAATGCCAGAACCCTCGTTCTCTTACACATGAAACAAAAATTTGTTCACAATCTCCACCCGGCACAGCCAGAAGAGGACTGGCCACACCTCATAGCCTGGTTCCTCTCTAGGTTTCTTCCTAGGTTTTGGCCTTTCTAGGGAGTTTTCCTAGCCACCGTGCTTCTACACCTGCATTGCTTGCTGTTTGGGGTTTTAGGCTGGGTTTCTGTACAGCACTTTGAGATATCAGCTGATGTAAGAAGGGCTATATAAATACATTTGATTTGATTGGATTTTTCAAGCACTTATTTGTAATTTTCAAAGACCTCAATGTTATACTTAAGCAATAAGGCACGAGGGGGTGTGGTACATGGCCAACATACCACAGACCCCTGAGGTGCATTACTGCTATTATAAACTGGTAACCAATGTAATTAGAGCAGTAAAAATAAATGTTTTGTCATACCCGTGGTATACGATCTGATATACCACGGCTGTCAGCCAAATCAGCATTCAGGGCTCGAACCACCCAGTTTATAAAATATTATAATTGATGTAGTAGGCCCTATAATTGTACATATAGGGCCTAATACAGAACCCCCTACCCCCAAAAAGCATGCAAAAAGTGTAAAAGAAAAAGTAGGCCATGAGCATTTTAAGAATAATGCAGTTTAAGGCCTTGATATTCKAATTTTTATTATATTCTAAAATATGTGAAAATATTGTGGACATTGCCGAACTAAATAGATTGGATACATTTTTCTGTAGCCTATGTGGCTGACGTAGGCACACATAATAAAGCCATGAATAGTGGTAGCATTCATCTCAGCATCGCTGTTTTTGTAATAAGAAAGTGACCAAAAACCAGGTTCCTTGTTTAATGGAAGGATTTGTATGGAAAGCCAAGTGGAAGTCAACATTAGATGTTGTCATCATAATAACCACACATGGTTTTAACACAACATAGTAGCTAGCACAACACCCTTCAATAGAAGCGGCGGGAAWCAAACACGAGGCCTCACAAAAACMGATCAAAAATGAAATCACTGAGAATTTTAAGGGAGCAGGAGAACTTGTAAATTGGCTATAATAATAAGTACTTTTAAAGCACCACATTTAGGAAATGTCTGATTTTCAAGGTAGGCCTATTCCAGAACTTGAATTTCAAAGTTAAAGTAGGCTACTTCAAAGCCCCTTGTGTTGTRTAACATTGCAGTTGTAACATGGGAAACAAAATGTTTTTGTCAACATATGAAAACAAGGAACTCATTACTGTAAAACTTTCTCTGTTAAATCATCACAACAGCTGTTCGTCACTTGGCTGTCATTCAGAAAATTAGTTCCTGGATCAGATGATGAAGATGTATCCCGGCGTAGTTAAAAAGCTGTATTATGCGTAAATATTGAAGAGCCACGTTAATGACAGTATCGATTTAGGTTTTAAGTATCAAGGTAAGGTGACTCTTTCGGTTAGAAGCATTTGATTTTTCAATCGCATTTCTTATTTTGGATTTGTGTGACCGTGAAAACTGTTTTCAACCCGTAACATTAGGAGACACTAAATGTTACATAGTTACACRSCATTTCTGAGATCTCTATATAAAAAACTGCKCSACAGCTAGATCCAGAATTCTTACAGGGTTGAAGTTCAATGTCTAATTTAACTGATTAATGCCTAATATATGATATAACGACAACTTACACAGCCATAAATGCAAGGACGGAAAAGTTATGTTTTATGTCACYCGATTTCGGACAAATCAGTCAAGACACCAACCACGATAAAGGGTTTTAAACATAGGTTTTTAAATCAACTCGTGAATTGTATTGACTATGTTCCCGCCTTATATCTTAAGAATCTCAAAAATTATATTATTTTCAATGACTTCTCAACAGCTGTAACAAGTTGTCCAGTGTTATGAAATCCTCACTGGTACCGTAGTTTATAGAKAGACCKTTATACTGTGTGTCATATGATCTGATCATTATGATCAGGCTAAGTCACAGGTTGAGCAATGAAACGCCCATGGTCCTTAGCCCTAACTCAAACCCTTATACTGACTATTAACTGACATGCTTCACTTGTGAGCCTATTATTCACCCCAATGTAATGTCTGTGTTTGTTCCAGATCATTGTGCCCAGGGTCATGTGCCCATCTTCAACAAGGCCCTCTTCAACAAGACTGAGACCCCCCCCCCCCCCCCAACCTTCTAACCTCGACCCCTAACCCTCGACCCCAAACCCTGTTTAATAAATATACTTTGCACTACAACTTTTTGCACTACAACTTACAGTACATCTATTTCCCTCTGGACATGGAAACAAGATTAGGAACTCAAACAATCTTTAGTCTGTTACGTCCTATGTGTAAAAATGATCAGATATTTTGTGGGCTAGCTACGTCTACTAGAATTTATTTTATATATATATATATATATATATATATGCTAATGCCCCGGGCCCAGTTTTTCAAATAATTTAATTTAATCCAGATCAAAATGATCCTGTGTTGTCTCAAATTGATTCCCCTTTTTGTCCAAGCTGGGCTGAAGTGCGTTTGGATATGCTTTCATTGTATGAATTTCTCTTTGTGTTTAATGTCTGGTAGAGACTGAAACAGTGTAACCATGCAATAAGGAGCAGAGTGTATCATGGGTCACTCAATGACATTGGCTACAACACACAGACTTACCACCTTTATTCACTTTACACAACATGTCATTTCTGACATTCACACACCCACCTGTAAGGCTCCAGAGTGATGGTGCCATAGGCCAGTGCTGTGTCCCATTGGGCCAGGTTGATGGAGGCGTCCAGGGCTAAGTCAGTCACCCTGAGACGGTACACATTACCATCAGGGACTGCGGAGACAGCGCCACCCACTGGAGCCAGCAGAGAACTACACTCATATAAGAGCTCATTCCAGTCTGGAGACGGAGTTAAGGGCACACCAGAAAGAGAGGGAGAAAGAGAGGGAGAAAGAGAGAGCGGGAGGTGAGGGAGGGAAAGAGAGAGGGAGGAGAGGGAGAAAGAGAGAGCGGGGGGAGAGGGAGAAAGAGCACTAGATTGACAGAGATAATTATGACTGGACTAAAATAGAGAGCATAAAATGGACAGATGAGATGTGGTGTGTGTATGTGCGAGCGCATATTTGTTTAATTATACATTTTAACGTTGTGACATATTGGCCATGGGTGATTCTTGTGTAAAGGATACCACCATGTGTCTGTAGGTTCTCCAACCTGGGGATGGCTTCTCTCAGGGGGGTCCAGGCCTCCTCCTCCCCACACAGCATCATGGGGTCCTGGCCATGGAGAGAGGAGGAAAGAGGGTCAGGGACCATATAGTTACAGTACATGCTGTTAGCATCATGGGACAGTTAGTGTTCGTATTTGTATMTATTAGGGATCCCCAGGACAGCAGCTAGTCTTCCTGGGGTCCAAACARATTAAAACACTTACATTACATACAAAGATAAAACAGTACATCATAAAATATTATTACACCACTACATCTCTACAATACAAAWTGTATAATACCACCATACAACAATATTACAATGTATGCGTGTGTCTGTACTTTTGTGTCTRTTCACAGTCCCCGCTGTTCCATAAGGTGTATTT
Source organism: Salvelinus sp. IW2-2015 (assembly GCF_002910315.2). NCBI lineage: Eukaryota > Metazoa > Chordata > Actinopteri > Salmoniformes > Salmonidae > Salvelinus > Salvelinus sp. IW2-2015. The sequence goes on from NC_036843.1 coordinate 907,277, forward strand.
ATACCTGTTTTTTCAATCTGATTCTACTGCTTGCATCAGTTACCTGATGTGGAATAGAGTTCCATGTAGTCATGGCTCTATATAGTACTGTGCGCCTCCTATTCTGGACTTGGGGATTGTGAAGAGACCTCTGGGGGCATGTCTTGTGGGGTATGCATGGGTGTACAATGCTGTGGGTTATTAGTTTAAACAGACAGCTCGTTGCATTCAGCTTGTCAACACTTCTTACAAAAATAAGCAGTGATGACAATCTCTCTTCCACTTTGAGCCATGAGAGATTGACATGCATATCATTAATGTTAGCTCTCTGTGTACTTTTAAGGGCCATGRCCTGTTCTGAACCAACTGCAATTTTCCTAAGTCCCTCTTTGTGGCACCTGACCACACAACTGAACAGTAGTCAAGGTGCGACAAAACTAGGCCTGCAGGACCTGCCTTGTTGATAGTGTTGTTTAGATGGCAGAGCAGTGCTTTATTATGGACAGCCTTCTCCCCATCTTAGCTACTGTTGTATCAACATGTTTTGACCATGACAGTTTACAATCCATGGTAACTGGTAGTTGGTAGTTTAGTCACCTCAACTTGCTCAATATCCACATTATTCATTACGAGATGTAGTTGAGGTTTAGGGTTTAATGAATGATTTGTCCCAAATACAATGCTTTTAGTTCGAGAAATATTTAGGACCAACTTATTCCTTGCCACCATACRGAAACTACCTGCAGCTCTTTGTTAAGTGTTGCAGTCATGTCAGTTGCTGTAGTAGCTGACGTGTATAGTGTTGAGTCATCCGCATACATAGACACACTGGCTTTACTCAAAACCAGTGGCATGTCYTTAGTAAAGATTGAAAAAAGTAAGGGGCCTAAACAGCTACCCTGGGGAATTCCTGATTCTACCTGGACTTTGTTGGAAAGGCTTCCATTAAAGAACACCCTTTGTGTTCTGTTWTCTTTACTCTTTATCTACAATATAGCAGGGGGTATAAAGGCATAACACATACGTTTTTCCAACAGCAGACTATGATCGAAAATGTCAAAAGCCGCACTGAAGTCTAACCAAACACACATTCTATCATCAATTTCTCTCAGCCAATCATTAGTCATTTGTGTAAGTGCTGTGCTTGTTGAATGTCCTTCCCTATAAGCATGCTGAAAGTCTGTTGATCATTTGTTTACTGTAAAATAGCACTGTATCTGGTCAAACACKATTTTTCCAGAAGGGGGTTGGACTAAGGGTTGGTACCAGGCTGATTGGTTTGCTATTTGAGCCAGTAAAGAGGGCTTTACTATTCTTGGGTAGCGGAATGACTTTTTATTCCCTCCAGGCCTGAGGGCACACACTTTCTAGTCGGCTTAAATTGGAGATGTTGAAGAAAGGCTAGCTGCTTATAAATGTCTTATAAACATAAACATGATCAAAACACGATCATTGTGGTACTCAGAGTGCTTCTTCAGAACTTTCGACTATATATAATCTATTACTATAAACTATTTACTACTATTTAAGAATTTCCAGATACCAGTCCCCTGTGGCACTCAAYGTTGACAGACTTAGTAACATTTTTTTGTTTGTTTTATGTGGTGAAATGGGTCTTGAAGGACAACTGGAAATGGAAAATGCAAAACAATTCTGCAAACAATTGTGGACTAATGGAAAACACTGGCTGTATGTTAACTTGGAGCTCATGTTTGGCTGAGAGCTCAAGGTAGCTTGTCATCACCACCATACACTGCAGGCAGAACGCATCTTAGCCTATTTCTCTCCATCCTCTTGTCTCTCTCTCCCTCTATCCTTCCCACTCTCTACTTCTTTCTCAAACCCGAGGCTGTCAGCAGGTGTCAAAGCCCAGAACCATAATACTGACTGACTATCTGTGGTAACGGCGAACCCAAGCAATCTGTGTGTGTGGGTGTGTGTGTGTGTGTGTGTGTGTGTGTGTGTGTGTGGTGTGTGTG
>NC_036843.1:909241-914136 GCF_002910315.2 Salvelinus sp. IW2-2015
GGTGTGTGTGGTGTGTGTGTGTGTGTGTGCGTGTGTGTGTGTGGGTGTGTAAAGCTGCTCTAGGCCTGCTAGTTTAAAGAGGACAATAACAGACACTGACAGCCACAGTCAGAACCGGGCACCGTGTAGCTGCCTCATATTAAATGATCATTGGGTTTCAGAGCTCTTTCCATGGTATGGGGGTGACTCCCTACATTATGGGGCTGATGGCTGAGGCAGACTAACACTACAGTGTCAGTTGGACCAAATATTGACAAGGTTTTGGTATTTGGGAATGGGGCTGTGGCYGTCAGGAAATGTTTAATTAATCATGTTCAGCATCTCCAGGTCTCAGCATCTCCAGGTCTCCCATCAGGCCGCTGATGGGCGCCTTTATAACATATAKAWWWWWTTTTTTTTWAAGTTTCATTAATCTATTTAATATACACCATCACAAGAAATCCAGGATTTATTTTAGGCAGGTCTAAAGAAATATTATGATATGAAGAAAATGTATTTCAGAAGAACAGAATATGAGTTGGCCTACTCTATGGTTATGTTGAGTGTAAAAGTGATCATTTGAAACAGGTCCTATACGCTAGATTTAAAGTCATTTGGCAACTTCAGTTGTGAATGATACAAACCTTAGAATGCCTTAGAAATCAAAACATATATGGGCTGCATGATGCCACTATAGGCTACTGATGATTTGACAAAGGCACAAAAAAAAGCTGGAACTAGGTTCCTTGGGTCAGGCTGCACACCCTGTTCTCTCATCAAGTGATCATATTTTCACCCATCAGACTATAGGCAAATAAAAGTTTATTTACTAATATGTAACATTGGTTTAGATCTAGATAGGTCCATTATCAAATGGGCAGGAACAGGAGCATGGGGGAAATACATGCTATCTGTATGCACTCCTATAGCGAACGGAGGCCACRTTCCTGCTGGTTCATTTCCCACTTATGTAGGCTACTCAGGTTATTTCACTCCATGCATCAACCACTGTTTGAGGAGCATGCAACCTCTCGCTGTGCGACAAGTGATATTACGCCCAAACTATGTATGCCATGGGCTCGCCAACCCTGTTCCTGCAGCTACCCAGTGCTTAATATTGGGAAACCAAGTGAAATCTGTTRGGGAACATCACAATGAAACATATTTCATTAAACTGTTGACAGCGCCTCTTCTCTGCGCGCTTGAGAAAGGAATGTAGGAGAGGGGAGGAGACGGAAATGCACAGGGGTGAGATGTCGGCCTATGAATTTTGACAACCAAATACAAATTCACTATACGTGTAGGCTACATCTGAATTTGTTTAATTTAGGCTAAAGCAATTATGTACCAAAGACATTAAATCTGTGTATTTTTTTTATGTCTTTCAGCTGTGTGTAATATGCGGTAGGCTACYCATTGTATAACAGCACAATCATTAATTTAATTCAGGTTTTCTTTCGGTTTTGGGTTCATATATAGGCCTATGTTTATGCATAAGCCCTAATATGCATATGGCTMTTTTGAATTATTCYTCACCTTAGAAAGCGCTGCCCATTTCGTTGTGTTAGGCTTTGAAACAGCATACACAATGACACATGTTCTCCACTCAGTTTTCAAACTGTTTCTTCTTCCTTCCAATTGCTCCATCATAGTGAGGTGAGTTTTAAAAACGCAAACRGTTTTGATGATTTCATTTGCATTCATAGAGGGACAATAGAGCCCTGAGACCTGATAACCGTTAGCGAGTTSGGTACTACTAACGCATGTCCGGAGTGCATGAGACAGGATCCCCTTGACTCAATGGTCACGTAGAGTTTTACTGCGGTCCTGACTCATGACTGCCASTGTCGCGGTAATATGGTCAACGCAACAGCCCTTCGTGGGACTCATTTTACTGAAGTAAAGATGTATTGTAAAAATGTTACCAAARTAGAGCCTGGCTGCAAACACACAAGAGAGAGAAGGTAGTGCTGGGTACCTGCTAGCATACACTGAACAGTTAACAGACACACACACAGAGAGAAGATAACAGAGGCGACAGCTAAAATCCCCCAGGCCTGCTTCCCTGTTTTTGAACTGACATCAATGCGTGTCAGCTTTGCAGTATTCATCACCCAGTGCTGTGTGTGTCTTCTGAAAGTGTCATAGACGAATGCAGAACGAGAGGGAGCTGCCAGAATGATCTTGTTCCTTTGTCTAGTTTGACAGACAGAAACAACAACAACTCATATGTGCATGATCCTCTGACTAGTTTGAGTCCGTTACAATTACGAGTGTTTAGTGAACCTTAACCCCAATGTGATATATATCATAGAGARCGGTGTTAAACCTAGGGCTGTTGCGGTGACCATATTACTGCCACGCCGGCAGTCATGACCGCATTATAATTCCTTGTGAACGTAGTGTCCCAGGAAATCTCCTTTTAAGTACTCTGGACATGCTTTGGTAGTYCCCAACTTGCTAACTACCATCAGGTCCTAATGGCCTGGTACTCTGGACTCTATTGTCCCTCTAACCACTCTGACACAATGCAAATACAAAAAAATCACATCAAACACTTATTAGTTGAACAGCAGGTTGAAACAGTGGAAAACATGGTTGCTGTAGATGTTGTTGTTTCAAAGCCTGATCACTTTTACACTRATTATAGCCATTTCATATGGGCACTCGCTCCATAATGGGAAAAATATCCTTTCCATTTTATTCAGCTAAGTTCAATTATATTCTTCTTACTATAAAATCATATAATATAAAATAATGGCACGGGACTTATAAGCCTATCTTGTCAGCTAAATMAACAATGGAGAATAGCCAGATAACATACAGTAGGCCAACTCCTATTCTGTTCTTCTGAAATCCATTTTCTTAATATCGTAATGTTTCTTTAGACCTCACWAAAATAAATTACGGATTTATTGTGATGGTGTATATTAAATTGATTTATTAGGCTTTTAAAAAACGTAGATGTTCCAAAGGCTCGCATCAGTGGTTTGTCTGCTCGGAGGCCCGGAGATGCTGAACGTGTTTATGTTAATGAATTGTCAATTACCGTGAGACCGGCGGTCTTTTGCATGACGATAACCGGCTGACAAAATGTCATGACCGCCACAGCCCTAGTCACACCTYATGAACTATTGACCATGGAAAGAGAGAGGGAGGGAGAGAGAGAAAGAAAGAGAGATAGGGAGGAGAGACAAGTAGGGAGAAGGAACCAGGGATGGAGAGAGGCGAGAGAAAGTGAGGGAGACAGGACGAGAGTAGGGGAGAGGTTGTGAAAGAGAGGTAGAGAAAAGGGAGGGAGACAGGATGAGAGTAGGGGAGAGGTTGTGAAAGAGAGGTAGAGAAGTGAGGGAGACAGGATGAGTAGGGGAGAGGTTGTGAAAAGAGAGGTAGAGAAAGTGAGGGAGACAGGATGAGTAGGGGAGAGTTTGTGAAAGAGAGGTAGAGAAAGTGAGGGAGACAGGATGAGAGTAGGGGAGAGGTTGTGAAAGAGAGGTAGAGAAAGTGAGGGAGACAGGATGAGAGTAGGGGAGAGGTTTGTGAAAGAGAGGTAGAGAAGAAGGGAGAGAAAGAGGATGCCGGTAAGCCTTAGCCATTCTCTCAGGGAAGAACAATGGAAGTTGCTGATAATGATGTCTGCAGTGTGTGTGTCCGTCCGTCGTCCGTCTGTCTGTGTGTGTGTGTGTGTGTGTGTGTGTGTGTGGTGTGTGTGTGGTGTGTGTGTGTGGTTTGCAGCCGTCAGTGGGATTGGCCACATGAGAATGTGATCCGAGACAACCACGTTGTTTCTCTACTGCTTTGGTCAGTGTGTATGTATGTATGTGTCTGACAGGCTTTGGGGATCGATTACATTGGTGTTGACTCAGAAGAAATCCCATCATGCCTTGTGTCTTGAATGTTGTTAATTGCAGTGTCTGCCAAGTGGCAGCTTCTGAAGCCAAACATTATGCAAATCAAGGCTTTTAAGGTGTGTGTGTGTGTGTGTGTGTAGACGTATTATAGTGAGGCGTTGTTTTTTTTGTGCCTCCTACAATACATCTCTGTGTGACAGCACTGCTGGCTACTGTTAGTGTTTCTCTGTGCAGGTGAACGATAGCTCACAAAGAGATCTGCCTGCAAGCCTTAGGCATCACATCACTACACACACACTCACGCGCGCACACACACACACTACAAAGACTGAAGAAGACAATACGAGTCAATCTCAAAAGCCAACTTTCCAGTAGATTGAAAAGCTTTTTCTGATAGAAAATAGGGAGCGGGTGAGAGATAGAGAGAACAAGAGAGAGAGAGATCAGGAGAGAAGGGGATGAGGGGGGGTAGAGAAGGAATGAGCGAGAGAAACAACTTGGGCAAATCAAATCACTATCCATCAATGAATACCCTGGAGATGCGTGTTCTTCTGATCCTTCACACCAGCTTCTACCAAGAGGACTGGCTGTAAATGCACTGTCTGGCGTTGCTGGTTCAAGCCCTGCTACAGCTGCTCCACTTCAATCACTACACTGAGATAGATGATGAGCTGGGTGGTTCCTGTGTATGATTCAACCGGGATCATTACAGAAAACACTGTTCAATCTACACCCCCTTTCTCCCCCTGCCTTCTTCCTGTCCTCTTTCGCTCTCTCCATCTCCTCACTTCCATCGTTTTAATACCTCGACTCCATTGCACATCCCAGCCTAGTCTCCGTGGCGATGGCCTTGGAGCATGAAATTATACTTCTTAATTACAGCCTTTCGCGGGTGGTGGGAGCGTGTGTGTGTGTGTGTGAGAGATCAAATCAAATCAAATTTCATTGGTCACATACACATGGTTAGCAGATGTTAATGCGAGTGTAGCGAAATGCTTGTGCTTCTAGTTCCGACCGTGCAGTAATATCTAACAAGTACTCGAACAATTTCACAACAACTACCTT
>NC_036843.1:914161-924879 GCF_002910315.2 Salvelinus sp. IW2-2015
GTTAACCCTCCATGCTAAGGCGCTGCCCAAGACGGTCATTCTCACCGCGTCCTCAGAGTTATGCGCAGACTCAGCTGGCTGGGTGTTTTACAGATCATAACACAATCATCCCATCCAGTCTGCTGTCACTGCTCTCAAAGGGCCACCATGTTTTCCTGTTCCCAAGAAAGATAGGTAATTTGAGCTAACGACTATTCTGCCCCGTCCCTCCTTCCGTCATCATGAAGTGCTTGAGAGATGGGTCAAGGACATATCACCTCACCCTACCTGAACAACCCTAATCCCACTTCAATTTGCTTACCGCCCCATGGTCCACAGATGATGCAATCGCAATCACACTGACACTGCTCTACCCATCTGGACAAGAGGAATAGCTATGTAGAATGCTGTTCATGACTACTTGCTGCAGCATTTAAACACCATAGTACCCCAAACTCGTCATTAAGCCTCGAGCCCTGGTCTCGACCGCCTTTAGCAAACTGGGTCTGGACTTTCTGACAGGCGCCCTCTCCTGTACTCCCTGTTCACCCCATGACTTGCGTGGCCTTGCAGCCTCCAAACTCAATCATTCAAGTTTTGCAGACGACCTACAGGGTAGGCTTGATTACCAAAACGACGAGACGGCCTACCAGGGAGGAGGTGAGGGCCCTCGGGTGTGGTGTCACGAATAACCTCACAGCTGAACATCAACAAAACAAGGAGATGATCGTGGATTCAAGGAAACAGCAAGAGGAGCACCCCCTATCCGATCGACGGGACAAGTGTGGAGAAGGGAAAGTTTTAAGTTCCTCGCGGTAACACATCACGGACAAACTGAAATGGTCCACCCACACAGACAGCGTGGTGAAGAAGGTGCAACAGCCGCATCTTCAACCTCAGGAGGCTCAGAAATGTGGCTTGTCACAAAATCACTCACAAACTTTTACAGATGCACAATCGAGAGCATTCGTCGGGCTGTTATGCAAACCGCCTGGTACCGGCAACTGCTCCCGCCCAACCATAAGGCTCTCTAGACGGTAGTGAGGTCTGGCACAACGCATCACCGGGGCCAAACATACCTGCATCACCCGGGGGCCAACTATACTGCCCTCCAGGACACCTAAACAACCCGCATGTCACAGAAGGCCAAAAAGATCATGAAGGACAACAACCACCCGAGCCACTGCCTGTTCACCCTGCTATCATCCGAAGGCGAGGTCAGTACAGGTGCATCAAAGCTTGGACCGAGAGACTGAAAAACAGCTTCTATCTCAAGGCCATCAGACTGTTAAAAAGCCTCACTAACATTGAGTGGCTGCTGCAACATACTGACTCAAACTCTAGCCACTTGAATAATTAAAAATGTATGTAATAAATGTATCACACTAGTCACTTTAAACAATGCCACTTTATATAATGTTTACATACCCTACATTACGCATCTCATATGTATATACTGTACTCTATACCATCTACTGCATCTTGCCTATGCCGTTCGGCCATCGCTCATCCATATATTTACATGTACATATTCTTTTATTCAATTCCTTTACACTGTGTGTGTATAGGTAGTTGTTGTGAAATTGTTCGAGTACTTGTAGATATTACTGCAGGGTCGAACTAGAAGCACAAGCATTTCGCTACACTCGCATTAACACTGCTAACCATGTGTATGTGACCAATGAAATTTGATTTGATTGATCTCTCACACACACACACACACGCTCCACCACCCGCGAAGGCTGTAATTAAGAAGTATAATTTCATGCTCCAAGGCCATCGCCACGGAGACTAGGCTGGATGTGCAATGGAGTCGAGTATTAAAACGATGGAAGTGAGGAGATGGAGAAGAGCGAAAGAGGACAGGAGAAGGCAGGGGGAGAAAGGGGTGTAGATTGAACAGTGTTTTCTGTAATGATCCCGGTGAATCATACACAGGAACCACCCAGCTCATCATCTATCTCAGTGTAGTGATTGAAGTGGAGCAGCTGTAGCAGGGCTGAACCAGCAACGCAGACAGTGCATTTACAGCCAGTCCTCTTGGTAGAAGTGGTGTGAAGGATCAGACAGAACACGCATCTCCAGGGTATTCATTGATGGATAGTGATTTGATTTGCCCAAGTTGTTTCTTCTCGCTCATTCCTTCTCTACCCCCCCATCCTTCTCTCCTGATCTCTCTCTCTCTTGTTCTCTCTATCTCTCACCCGCTCCCTATTTTCTATCAGGAAAAGCTTTTCAATCTACTGGAAAGTTGGCTTTTGAGATTGACTCGATTTCTTCTTCAGTCTTTGTAGTGTGTGTGTGTGCGCGCGTGAGTGTGTGTGTAGTGATGTGATCCTAAGGCTTGCAGGCAGATCTCTTTGTGAGCTATCGTTCACCTGCACAGAGAAACACTAAACAGTAAGCCAGCAGTGCTGTCACACAGAGATGTATTGTAGGAGGCACAAAAAAAACAAGGCCTCACTATAATACTCTACACACACACACACACACACACACACACACTTAAAGCCTTGATTTGCATAATGTTTGGCTTCAGAAGCTGCCACTTGGCAGACACTGCAATTACAACATTCAAGACACAAGGCATGATGGGATTCTTCTGAGTCAACACCAATGTAATCATCCCCAAAGCCTGTCACACACATACATACATACTGCAAGCAGTAGAGAAACATACGTGTTGTCTCGGATCACATTCTCATGTGCCAATCCCACTGACAGGCTGCAACACAACACACACACCTCACACACCACACACAACACACACACACACACACACACACACGACGACAGACGGACGGAACTGGACAGAGCACACACCACATGACACACATGCAACATCATTATCAGCAACTTCCATTGTTTCTTCCCTGAGAAGATGCTAAGGCTTACCGGCATCCTCTTCTCTCCCTTTCTCTACTCTCTTTCACAACCTCTCCCTACTCCTCCTGTCTCCCTCCTTTCTCTACCTCTCTTCACAACCTCTCCCTACTCTCTCCTGTCTCCCTCACTTTCTCTACCTCTCTTTCACAACCTCTCCCCTACTCTCCTGTCTCCCTCACTTTCCTATCTCTTTCACAACCTCTCCCCTACTCATCCTGTCTCCCTCACTTTCTCTACCTCTCTTTCACAACCCTCTCCCTACTCTCCCTGTCTCCCTCCTTTCTCTACCTCTCTTCCACAACCTCTCCCTTACTCTCGTCCTGTCTCCCTCACTTTCTCTCCTCTCTCCATCCCTGTTCCTTCTCCCTACTTGTCTCTCCTCCCTATCTCTCTTTCTTTCTCCTCTCTCCTCCCTCTCTCTTCCATGGTCATAGTTCATTCAGGTGTGACTAGGGCTGTGGCGGTCATGACATTTTGTTCAGCCGGTTAATTCGTCATGCAAAAGACCGCCGTCTCAACGGTAATTGACAATTCATTAACATAAACACGTTCAGCATCTCCGGGCCTCCGAGCAGACAAACCACTGATGCGAGCCTTTGGAACATCTACGTTTTTAAAAGCCTAATAAATCAATTTAATATACACCATCACAATAAATCCGTAATTTATTTGTGAGTTCTAAAGAAACATTACGATATTAGAAATGGATTTCAGAAGAACAGAATAGGAGTTGGCCTACTGTATGTTATCTGGCTATTCTCCATTGTTCATTTAGCTGACAAGATAGGCTTATAAGTCCGTGCCATTATTTTATATTTATATGATTTTATAGTAAGAAGAATATAATTGAACTTAGCTGAATAAAATGGAAAGGATATTTTTCCACATTATGGAGCGAGTGCCCATATGAAATGGCTATAATAGTGTAAAAGTGATCAGGCTTTGAAACAACAACATCTACAGCAACCATGTTTTCCACTGTTTCAACCTGCTGTTCAACTAATAAGTGTTTGATGTGATTTTTTTGTTTTTGCATTGTGTCAGAGTGGTTAGAGGGACAATAGAGTCCAGAGTACCAGGCCATTAGGACCTGATGGTAGTTAGCAAGTTGGGTACTACCAAAGCATGTCCAGAGTACTTAAAAGGAGATTTCCTGGGACACTACGTTCACAAGGAATTATAATGCGGTCATGACTGCCGGCGTGGCAGTAATATGGTCACCGCAACAGCCCTAGGTTTTAACACCGTCTCTATGATATATATCACATTGGGGTTAAGGTTCACTAAACACTCTGTAATTGTAACGGACTCAAACTAGTCAGAGGATATGCACATATGAGTTGTTGTTGTTTCTGTCTGTCAAACTAGACAAAGGAACAAGATCATTCTGGCAGCTCCCTCTCGTTCTGCATTCGTCTATGACACTTCAGAAGACACACACAGCACTGGGTGATGAATACTGCAAAGCTGACACGCATTGATGTCAGTTCAAAAACAGGGAAGCAGGCCTGGGGGATTTTAGCTGTCGCCTCTGTTATCTTCTCTCTGTTGTGTGTCTGTTAACTGTCAGTGTATGCTAGCAGGTACCAGCACTCCTTCTCTCTCTTGTGTGTTTGCAGCCAGGCTCTATTGGTAACATTTTTACAATACATCTTACTTCAGTAAATGAGTCCCACGAAGGCTGTTGCGTTGACCATATTACCGCGACATGGCAGTCATGAGTCAGGACCGCAGTAAAACTCTACGTGACCATTGAGTCAAGGGGATCCTGTCTCATGCATCCCGGACATGCGTTAGTAGTACCAACTCGCTAAGGTTATCAGGTCTCAGGCTCTATTGTCCTCTATGAAGCGAAATGAAATCATCAAAAACGTTTGCGTTTTTAAACTCACTCACTATGATGGAGCAATTGGAAGAAAAAAACAGTTTGAAAACTGAGTGGAGAACATGTGTCATTGTGTATGCTGTTTCAAAGCCTAACAAACGAAATGGGCAGCGCTTTCTAAGGTGAGAATAATTCAAAACCATATGCATATTAGGGCTTATGCATAAACATAGGCCTATATATGAACCCAAAACCGAAAGAAACCTGAATTAATTAATGATTGTGCTGTTAACAATGTAGCCGTACCGCATATTAAACACACAGCTGAAAGACATAAAAAATACACAGATTTATGTCTTTGGTACATAATTGCTTTAGCCTAAATTAAACAAATTCAGATGTAGCCTACACGTTATGTGAATTTGTATTTGGTTGTCAAAATTCATAGGCGACATCTCACCCTGGTGCTTCCGTCTCCTCCCTCCTCCTACTTCTTTCTCAAGCGCGCAGAGAAAGGGCGCTGTCAACAGTTTAATGAAACTATGTTTCATTGTGATGTTCCCAACAGATTTCACTTGGTTTCCCAATATTAAGCACTGGGTAGCTGCAGGACAGGTGTTGGGAGCGCTCATGGCATACATAGTTTGGGCTAATATCACTTGTCACAGCGAGAGGTTGCATGCTCCTAACAAGTGGTTTGATCATGGAGTGATAATAACCTGAGTAGCCTACATAAGTGGGAAATGCACAGCAGAAGTGGCCTCCGTTCGCTATAGGAGTGCATACAGATAGCATGTATTCCCCATGCTCCTGTCCTGCCCATTTGATAATGGCCTATCTAGATCTAAACCAATGTTACATATTAGTAAATAAACTTTTATTTGCCTATAGTCTGATGGGTGAAATATGATCCATGATGAGAGAACAGGGTGTCACCTGACCAAGGAACCAGTTCCATTTGCTTTTTTTTTGTGCCTTGTCAATCATCAGTAGCCTATAGTGGCATCATGCAGCCCATATATGTTTTGATTTCTAGGCATTCTAGGTTTGTATCATTACAACTGAAGTTGCCAATTGACTTTAAATCTTAGCGTATAGACCTGTTTCTGATTCACTTTTACACTCAACATAACCATAGAGTAGGCCAACTCATATTCTTCTTCTTCTGAAATACATTTTCTTCATATCATAATATTTCTTTAGCCCTGCCTAAAATAAATCCTGGATTTCTTGTGATGTGTAATATAAATAGATTAATGAATTAATTAAAAAAAATTTATATGTTATAAAGGCGCCCATCACGCGGCCTGATGGGAGACCTGGAGATGCTGAGACCTGGAGATGCTGAAACATGATTAATTAAACATTTCCTGACTGCCACAGCCCCATTCCCAAATACCAAAACCTTGAATTATTTGGTCCAACTGACACTGTAGTGTTAGTCTGCCTCAGCCATCAGCCCCATAATGTAGGGAGTCACCCCCATACCATGGAAAGAGCTCTGAAACCCAATGATCATTTAATATGAGGCGCTACACGGTGCCCGGTTCTGACTGTGGCTGTCAGTGTCTGTTATGTCCTCTTTAAACTAGCAGGCCTAGACGCAGCTTTACCCACCCACCACACACACGCACACACACACAACACACCACAACACACACACACACCACACACACCACACACACCAACACACCACACACACACACACACACACAACACAACACACACACACCCACACACACAGATTGTTTGGGTTCGCCGTTACCACAGATAGTCAGTCAGTATTATGGTTCTGGGCTTTGACACTGCTGACAGCCTGGGTTTGAGAAAGAAGTAGAGAGTGGGAAGGAAGAGGGAGAGAGAGACAAGAGGATGGAGAGAAATAGGCTAAGATGCGTTCTGCCTGCAGTGTATGGTGGTGATGACAAGCTACCTTGAGCTCTCAGCCAAACATGACTCCAAGTTAACATACAGCCAGTGTTTCCATTAGTTCCACAATTGTTTGCAGAATTGTTTTGCATTTCCATTTCCAGTTTGTCTTCAAGACCCATTTCACACATAAAACAAACAAAAAATGTTACTAAGTCTGTCAACTGAGTGCCACAGGGGACTGTATCTGGAAATTCTTAAATAGTAGTAAATAGTTTATAAGTAAATAGATTATATATATGTCGAAAGTTCTGAAGAAGCACTCTGAGTACCACAATGATCGTTTTGATCATGTTTATGTTTATAAGACATTTATAAGCAGCTAGCCTTTCTTCAACATCTCCAATTTAAGCCGACTAGAAAGTGTGTGCCTCAGGCCTGGAGGGAATAAAAGTCATTCCGCTACCAAGATAGTAAAGCCCTCTTTATCTGGCTCAAATAGCAAACCAATCAGCCTGGTACCAACTTAGTCCAACCCCTTCTGGAAAAATGGTGTTTGACAGATACAGTGCTATTTTACAGTAAACAAATGATCAACAGACTTTCAGCATGCTTATGGGAAGGACATCAACAAGCACAGCACTTACACAAATGACTAATGATTGGCTGAGAGAAATTGTGATGATAGAATGTGTGTTTGGTTAGACTTCATGTGCGGCTTTTGACATTTTCGATCATAGTCTGCTGTTGGAAAAACGTATCTCTCTCAAAATAACCCCCCCAAAAAAACACGTTTAAATGTTTTACTCACGTTGGCTGCGGTGAAGGAGAGCCCACAGGTTTTGGTAGTGGGCCGTGTCGGTGACACTGTATTGTCCTCAAAGCGAGCAAAGAAGTTGTTCAGTTWGTCTGGGAGCAAGACATCGGGGTCTGCGACGGGACTGATTTTCTTTTTGTAGTCCGTGATTGACTGTAGACCCTGCCACATACCTCTCGTATCTGAGCCGTTGAATTGCGACTCTACTTTGTCTCTATACTGACGCTTAGCTTGTTTGATTGCCTTGCGGAGGGAATAGCTACACTGTTTGTATTCGGTCATGTTTCCGGTCGCCTTGTCCTGATTAAAAGCAGTGGTTCGCGCTTTCAGTTATGCGCGAATGCTGCCATAAATCCATGGTTTCTGGTTGGGGAAGGTTTTAATAGTTGCCGTGGGTACAACATCACCGATGCACTTGCTAGTAAACTCGCTCACCGAATCAGCATATACATCAATGTTGTTGTTCAACGCTATCCGGAACATATCCCAGTACACGTGATCGAAGCAATCTTGAAGCGTGGAATCAAATTGGTCGGACCAGCGTTGAACAGACCTGAGCACGGGCGTTTCCTGTTTGAGTTTCTGTCTATAGGCTGGGAGCAACAAAATGGAGTTGTGGTCAGATTTGCCGAAAGGAGGGCGAGGGAGGGCTTTGCATGCGTCGCGGAAGTTAGAGTAACAATGATCCAGACTTTTTCCAGCCCGGGTCGCGCATTCGATATGCTGATAAAATTTAGTGAGCCTTGTTTTCAAATTAGCCTTATTAAAATCCCCAGCTACAATAAATGCAACCTCAGGATATGTGGTTTCCAGTTTACATAGGTCAGAGAGGAAGAAATGACTACTTTCTATGTCTTGCTGCTCCTTGGAGTGAGAATGCTATTATTCTTCTGAAAAGAAATGTCTTTATCCTCACATTCACACAAACACTTTATTATGCTGATAAAGTGAATGTGTTAATTACAGAGCAGAAAGCTGAACAGGCCGTGAAATTACAACTGGCATACTGTTGATACTAGATCATTATCTGTTTATGAGAGAGGTGTGTGTGTGTGTGTGTGTGTGTGTGTGTGTGTGTGTGTGTGAGAGAGAGCTGAATAAATGTCAGGTTAATCACATGTTCATTAATAGCAGAGTGAAAATTGAAACCAGCCAATCAAAACGTCTAGTGAGCACTGACTCTGTGTTTAGATGGGCGAGAAGGTCAGAGCACGGGCACTGCTAGTATCCGGTGGAGGGGGGGAGGGGGAGCGGGGGCGAGACAGAGGCAGAGCAAAAACCGCGTTGTGCTGATCGATCCAACACAGCGGGCTGCAGAGAGAAGGAAAAGGGGCGATCAAGAATAGAAAATGAGGAGGGGGGAGGCACCGGCGGGGGAGGGTAGAGGCAGATGCAATTCTACGGAGAGAGGGGGGCAAGAAGATGGCAGAGTCCTACATCCAGACTAAATCCAAAAACGTGCACTACGGGAATGGAAAAGAAGGGGCGAGCGAGAGGGCATTGAGCACCAGGCGGTGGAGAGGAGCGGGTGTGGCGAGAGGAGGGCAGAGCCAGACGGGAGAGGGGAGAGAGCAGAGCCGAGAGAGGCAGAGGCAAGAGCACGGAGAAGGACGAGAGCAGAGCCGGAGAAGGGCGAAGAGGCGAAGCACGAGATGAGCGAGAGAGTGCAGGACGGAGAGAGGGCGAGAAGAGCCGCAGAGCACGGGAGAGAGGGCGAAAAGAGGCAAGCACGGGAGAGAGGGGCGAAAAGATGGCAGAGCACGGAGAGAGGGCGGGAGAAGGCAGAGCACGGAGAGAGGGCGAGACCACGCCGAGACCACGCGAGACCACGGCCGAGATCACGACGGCCGAGATCACGCGAGACCACACCGAGATCAAGCTGAGATCACGCTGAGACCACGCCGAGACCACGCCGAGACCACGCCGAGATCACCACGCGAACACAGTGAACAGCGAGTGCGTTTTGTGTGTGTGGCTGTGGTCTTACCATGTCTGCAGTGGTGCATCGTTGACACTGGCAGGTGAAATGGTACTGCTCCTCTAGCTGAGTCTGTCTGTCTCTGGTAGGAGCCAACGAACCGATGTAACTAATAGTTAACTAGGTAGAGAGAGAGGAGAGAAGAGAGCGAATTAGAGAAAAGGGACAGAGGGAGGTCACCGTTTTTATTTGCATCCTGCCTCAAGTCGACCAAAATCACACACCGTACCCTCCTCAGCAGGTCGCATGTCTCTGACGGCTCGGAGGTGGAGCGTTTCCCCCTCAAACAGCACTCACACAGCTGGCCTGCAGTCATGGTTCAGCAACGACAGACTGTGGAGGGAGAGAGGAGGTTAGCGCGTGTGTGACAGAGACCCAAGAGATTGAAAAGAGAGATTGAAAGAGAAGGGCATTGAAGTGATAGACCAGTCATGTCATTGACACACTCATCACATTTGTTTGGTTCTTCTCACACTCAGACACACAGTCCTAGAGGGCCGTTTAGCACTCACTGTGTGTGTGTGTGTGTGTGTGTGTGTGTGTGTGTGTGTGTGTGTGTTGTGTGTGGGTGTGTGTGTGTGTGTGTGTGTGTGTGTGTGTGTGTGTGTGTAGAACCGTTACAGTGAGCTCCTCATCAGTAATACTGTAGATAGGTTGGTTGTGTAGCAGGGCTGGTTTACATGGAGATATGATCTTTAAGTAATGCCACACAATCCCTCCTCCCCTCTCCTCTCTCTCTCCCTCCCTCCTCTCCTCTCTCCGAGATGTTCTCATGGTTACTGTTCAGAGAAACTGGAACAAAAGAGCTTTGAAAGTCAACCAAATAGCCTGCACCCCAACACACACCCAATCACACCACGGTGATGTAACAAGAAATGACAAGGTGACAACGGAAGTGACAGACAGCGATGAGGCGTGAGTGATGTGTCACGATGATCCGTTTTGACTGGTCTGTGCCATTGCTCCTCAACCCTGTCGCAGAGGTCCACCAGACAGCGCACACTTTTTGTTCTAGCCCGGCACGAACACACTGACGACCTCATCACAAAGCCCTTGATTAGCTGGATCAGTGTATAGACTGTCAGGTGGTCCCTAGTTGAAGGTTTGGGTAGCACTTCCCGTCTGGCCAGTGTTAACATTAGACATCGTGTTTACGTCTAAACAACACTTGGATGCTCTTACGTCTCTGTTTGGTCTTTTGTGAATACACACACACACACACACACACACACACACACACACACACACACCACACACACACACACACACACACACACACACACACACACACACACACACACCACACACACACACACACACACACACACACACACACACACACACACACACACACACACCACACA
>NC_036843.1:924904-942404 GCF_002910315.2 Salvelinus sp. IW2-2015
TATAAAAGGCTGGTTCAAAGTCAACAGCTGCCTCAGAGCTGACAGGTGGAGGGCGGACGCGAGAAAAAAGGGGGGGGGTGGAGAGGGATGGTGGACGACTGACAGACTGAAAGATAAGGAGAGCGAGAAAGGGAGACGGATGGAGATCGGTATTGAAAGTAGAAAGTGGTGGATGTAATTATTTTCCTCTTCCCCTGATAAGGACGGGGAACTTAGAGACAGGTGGAGAGAGAGAGGGCCAGGAGAACAGAGCACAGGAGAGAGGGCGAGAGAGGCAGAGCACAGGGAGAGAGGGCGAGAAGAGCGAGCACGGGAGAGAGGCGAGGAGATGGCAGAGCACCGGGAGAGAGGGCGAGAAGAGGCAGAGTCATGGAGAGAGGGCGAGAAGAGCAGAGCACGGCGAGGAGGGCGAGTAGAGGCAGAGCACGGAGAGAGGGCGAGGAGAGACAGAGCACGGAGAGAGGGCGAGAAGAGCAGAGCCACGGGAGAGAGGGCAGGAGAGCAGAGCACGGAGACGAGAGCGAGGAGAGGCAGAGCACGAAGAGGCGAGAAGAGCAGAGCACGGGAGAGAGGGCGAGGAGAGGCAGAAGGGGGGAGGAGAGAGGGCGAGGAGAGGTGACAGAGACACGAGGGGAGAGAGGGGCAGAGAAGAGAGGCAGAGCACGGGGCAGAAGGAGGCGATGAGGAGGCAGAGCACGGGAGAGAGGGCGAGAAGAGGCAGAGCACGGGAGAGAGGGCGAGAAAGAGGCAGAAGCACGGGAGAGAGGGCGAGAAGAGGCAGAGCACGGGGAGAGAGGGCGAGAAGAGGCAGAGCACGGAGAGAGGGCGAAAAAGAGCAGAGCACGGGAGAGAGGGCGAAAAGAGGCAGGAGCACGGAGAGAGGGCGAGCAGAGGCAGAGCACGGAGAGAGGGCGAGACCACGCCAGACCACGCCGAGACCACGCCGAGATCCACGCCGAGATCACGCCGAGACCACACCGAGATCAAGCTGAGATCACGCTGAGACCACGCCGAGGACCACGCCGAGACCACGCCGAGATCACGCCGACACAGTGAACAGCGAGTGCGTTTTGTGTGTGTGGCTGTGGTCTTACCATGTCTGCAGTGGTCATCGTTGACACTGGCAGGTGAAATGGTACTGCTCCTCTAGCTGAGTCTGTCTGTTCTCTGGTAGGAGCCAACGAACCGATGTAACTAATAGTTAACTAGGTAGAGAAGAGAGAGAGAGAGAGAGCGAATTAGAGAAAAGGACAGAGGGAGGTCACCGTTTTTATTTGCATCCTGCCTCAAGTCGACCAAAATCACACACCGTACCTCCTCAGCAGGTCGCATGTCTCTGACGGCTCGGAGGTGGAGCGTTTCCCCCTCAAACAGCATCACACAGCGGCCTGCAGTCATGGTTCAGCAACGACAGACTGTGGAGGAGAGAGGAGGTTAGCGCGTGTGTGACAGAGACCAAGAGATTGAGAAAAGAGAGATTGAAAGAGAAGGGCATTGAAGTGATAGACCAGTCATGTCATTGACACACTCATCACATTGTTTGGTTCTTCTCACACTCAGACACACAGTCCTAGAGGGCCGTTTAGCACTCACTTGTGTGTGTGTGGTGTGTGTGTGTGTGTGTGTATGGTGTGTGTGTGTGTGTGTGTGTGTGTGTGTGTGTGTGTGTGTGTGTGTGTGTGAGAACCGTTACAGTGAGCTCCTCATCAGTAATACTGTAGATAGGTTGGTTGTGTAGCAGGGCTGTTTACATGGAGATATGATCTTTAAGTAATGCCACCACAATCCCTCCTCCCCTCCCGTCCTCTCCTCTCCCCCCGTCCTCTCCTCTCTCCGAGATGTTCTCATGGTTACTGTTCAGAGAAACTGGAACAAAAGAGCTTTGAAAGTCAACCAAATAGCCTGCCCCACCCCACACACACCCAATCACACCACGGTGATGTCAAGAAATTGACAAGGGCGCGGTGCCCGGTGCGAGCCGGAAGAACCCGCGCGGACTAACAGCGAACAAAATGAAGTCGACAGACACAGGATGAGGCTCCATCCTCGTAAACCCTCTCTGAGTGTTTGTGTTGTGTCCGGGTAATACTAGAAACAGTATGATTTTATATTGTTCTTTTTTGTTTGTATTGGGTGGTGTCGGCGACGGGTGGTGGGGGCATTGTGTTCGTGGTGTGGGGGAGTGTGTCGGCGGTTATTGACTGGCGTCTTTCGACGTGTTGCCATTAGTGGCTATTTCCTCCCTCTCAAACCCGCAACCTTGTCGGCAGATGGCAATAAGGGCAATTCAAACAAAGCAGCTTAAGCGTCAGTATTTAGGCCGAGAACAACAGTAGAAAGGACTCCACCAAGACCAGGCACACACTTTTGTTCTAGAGTCGCCATTTCAACGGCTAGCTCGGCATTACGAGAGTTGTTATGTCGTCCAGGGGGAGAGTTTTCGTCTACAGTCAAACATCACGGACTACAAAAAAGGAAAATCAGTCCCGTCCAGACCCCGATGTTCTTTAGCTCCCAGACTAACTGAACAACCTTCTACGGAACATTACTGTGCTCGGCTTTGAGGAACCAAACTACGGAGGATACGTCACTCACCTCGACCAACCCTATCGGATTAGCCCTGCATCCAGCCTGCATACTAACCAAAATCCTTAGTCAGACTGTCAGGTGTCGGGCTCTCCTTGTCACCCAAGCCCAACGTGATTTTATGTAAAAACATTTTTAAACGGTGGTCTAACCTCACTTTAAAGCTCCTCTGGCATCAAAGGTTGCTTGCCGGCCCTAGGACTTGCGCCTAATCGGCCCTTAGCCAGCGGTCACTCTCATGCGCAGCTCTGATGCCTGCCGCAGGAACCTATAGTCTGCTGGGTTAACATTTAGGGACATCTCGTGTTTTTACAGACATACACAATCCTAAACTTCCGCGTTATATTTCCCAGCCGTCTGCTGTTTCTCCCCACCGTGCCCAGAGGCTAATACAACCCACCGTGAATGCCTCCCTTATTGTACTGTTCTTCCTCTGTTTGTCTTTGTTTGACTTGATTCCACCAACGAACAAAGCAACTAACAACAACAACACAGGCGAACATCAAACCACTTAACCTAACCACTAGACCCAACCAACCACACAACCGACGTAATCGCCATCCGTACCACCAAACGTACACAGGCACCACCTCCAACAGTACACTCATCACCACGTATCTCAGAACAACGGTGCCGACGCGTATTCACATATTTGCATTGACAACAAACACAGACCTAACCTTACGAGACATACAGACGTTACGTACTCCCCCAACACACACAACACTTTGATCTGAACACAGCGACGAGTCCAACGAAAGGAATTACAACTATTCACCTCCACAGCACCTCAACCTCGCACACACTTCTACTCAGAACCAGACTGCCCCACTTTAGCAATTTTGCTGTACACGCTTAGGACAAAACGCTGCAAGCATCGCATGCCAGCAGACTGCCCAACCACGCCTCCTTGGCCCATATTCACCGCGTATTCCACTTTCAGGTCCTAAATATGAGCATAATCTGGCCTAATCACACTTCACACTGCCTCTTATCTCCATCTGGACAAAGGAATAGCTATGTTAAGGATAGCTGTTCATCGAACTACAGTAGCTCAGCATTTTAAACACCATAGCTACCCTCCAAACTCGTTCATTAAGAGCTCGAGGGCCCTGCGATCCTCGACCCCGCCCTTTGCATACTGGGTCCTGTGGTGTATCAGTATACACGCTCTCCTAAACAAGCCGATGGAGAATTTAGCCAACTCCACCGCCAGGGGAAGCTGTGTGTGTTGGAAAGTGAAAGTGTGGGGATATGGTTTAGTGTACTACTCCTGTCGGACTACCCCTCTGCTTAATGATAGGGTGTGTGTATCATTACACCTCTCCTAAACATCCATTACCAACCAACCAGGACTGTGGGAAATGAAATGGGATGTGTTTATATACCTGTGTTGATATGTTCAGTGGTACTAACTCCAACTTCCTCCTGGGATCATTACACATAGTGTAGAGGCTCTCCCGCTGTGCTTCTAATGTTTCTGCTAACCATTTCTAACGGCGAACCTAATCATTTACACCATCCATTCAGTATATTATAATRAAAACATGGACTTTCTTTATTTAAAGCTAGATCATTTGACAAAACAGGGTACTTGGTCCTTTTAGATACTTATGGACCCTCCATCTTGAAGCTAGAATCCTTKGTCGCTACATCCATTTCCGGATGTATAAATTAATAATATTTACAAATGTATTCTTGCAGAATATAACTTKTAAATGCCTCATGAGCGGAGTCCAACTGTCGTACCCCATCAGAACCCCAAACGTAAGCTTGTTTGACTCCGCATTGTTTGTAAACAATGTAAATGTAAACAAACACTATACAGCCTCAAAACATTTTAGGGAAGTACATCTCTCCTTTCATGAACGATTTGTTACGCATCTAGAATGCATGCGCTCCGATACAGGAACGATACGTTTCAGTTTGAAATGATTCGGTGTGATTCGGGTTTGATTAGAGCAACGAATTGACGCGATTCGGTTTGATTAACTTTTGTGTTGTTGTTGAATGAACACATTCATTTGCCATTTTAAATGAACATCTGCTGAAGGGAGATCAGGAGCTGGGCCTCTGAGCTAGACATGTCTGACATTACTTCTCTAATCTGAGTGGCCCTCTGTTAGTGTGCGTGCGTATGTATGTGTGTGTCAATGGTCTATGTAGGCACCTGTGCTGAGCCATTGGGCAGACTGAGCATCTATCACCCCTCTTACCAGATTAGGGGTGCGGAGAATGTATGTTAGTTGTCCCCTCACTTTTTATCTGAAATCACCCACTGATGAACTTGTCATTTTTGCACATTGAAAATGTTTTGAACTAGTACTATGTCCATATTTATATTTATATATTAGCATGGCATTTAGCCAATGAATATAATGCAGCTTAGGATTTTACCCCAGTCTCGAAAGCTAATGTTTTAGGCTGTTTGGAATTTTACAGAGAGCTTCTCCCGCTGCGAACGATGAACGCGAAATGATTGCTGTCCTTTATGAAATGAACCGGTTCATGTAAACATGACTAAATACACTGACTGTTTAAAGCAAAACTACCAAAACAATTTATTTTGGTGAACCTGAACAATCTAAATAAAATCGGAATGATTGAAAACCCCATTCAGCAGTTAGATGTGAGTTGCGCCCCATTCCGGTAGGCTACACAACTCCGGTAAAACCGTGTATGCCATGAATACAAAAATATATATAATAATAAATAAAAAAATGTAACATCTTTTGTCTCTCTGTGTTTCATCATTATCCTTCAACTCGCTAGAGGCTGAATGTATCTCACAGGAGAAAGAAACCGAGCGAGGGAAACAGCGCCCCTCTGTCTCTCTACATGTAGGCCATCTATCTGATGCTGTCTGGTCCAAACGAGTATGACATTGTTGCCGTCCGTAGCATTGAAGGCAAGGGAAGCCAGCGAGCGTCTGGCCTCCCTTGAGAAAAAAAAGTATTAAAAAAAAAATCCAACCAGCATTGAGCTAAACTGAGTGAGCTCGACTGTGAATGGTCCTGGCGCACCAAAAAAAAGTGTCAAGGGAAGCCAGTTTGGATTTGGGGTCACTCCTATCAAATCCCATTGACAGCATACGTCACTGACAGAAAAACTTGAATTGTTGCATCTCGCTGTGTTGTCCRCTGGTGACTAGCTAGCCATCTAGCTAAAATAGCCCCTTTCCTAAATTGGCAATGGATGGAGATAGGGATTTGGACTCATGGTTTTACTTAATTCTCCGTACTGGCCAATGATTATAACGGCGATTCTGATCCAACTATTAARTCATACATTGTTGTGCCCCTGGCCTGTGGATGGAAGTTCAATATGTAGCTAGATGTAGAAGGCTAATGTTAAATAACTAACGTTGCCCATGAATGGAAGTTAGGCTAGCGAGCAAGAATTTTTGCCAGGTAGCCTAGGACAACAAAAACTAAAAGCGTGTACTGTATGTCAGAGTGTGTCATCAACATGAAAGAGAGGAGGAAATGTTTTTCTACTTGCACGAAATGCGCACACAAATCAGAACTATGGACAGCCACATCATATTTGGCTTACGTTTATTGGACTAAAGTTTTTTGGTATCTTTTAGTTGTCACTCTATTAGACTAAGCATAGGTGATTTGATGATGTTGAAATGTTAAAGCTGAAATGGTGCTGGAATAGTGGAGGCAGCTCCTGTTTTCTTTGCGACTTGCGTTAATTCTCTGTGGTTCTAAATCAATAGTTGTTTAGGGGTCCGAAAATGTTGGAAACATTAACTTGCTAGACCYTGRTGCAGGTCATGCAACTGGCTGTTACTGTACATGCAATATGCTTTGTTGACTTCACCAGAGAGAGGTTGCTATCTGGTTTTGTGATAAAACAAAAAGGTGTGGTTCAATTTATTCRACCACTATCTTACTGTCTCGGCCTTTAGGCCTAACAAAGGCATATGAACTAACAGGTTATAGAGCAAACAACGCAATTATCACAACACATAGGTTGTAATATGGCGTTTTTGGGGGCGGGGGCTTGGCTTCTCCTGTTATTTTACCCACGCACCGCTACTGGGTAAAACACCATTTTCTACAGCGCATTTGGGAACAATGACCCAGCAAATTACATTGTCACTCAACAACTAAAGCCTATGATTTGACATTGGGAATGCCATTTTACAAGCATCTGAATGCTGAAGGTGCAATATTTACGAATAGCCTATCAGAACAGGCCTCTTGTTTGCGCACACAGCTGTGCTTCCCGCACTTTGGGCATCAGTGACTTATACAGTGCACTCAGAAAGTTTTCAGACCCCTTGACTTTTTCCACATTTTGTTACATTACAACCTTATTCTAAAATGGGTTTAATCATTTTTTCCCCCACATCAATCTACACACAATACCCCATAATGACAAAGCAAAAACASAGTTTTAGAAATGTTTGCAAATGTATATACAGTTGAAGTCAGAAGTTTACATACACCTTAGCCAAATACATTTAAACTCAGTTTTTCACAATTCCTGACATTTAATCGTAGTAAAAATTCCCTGTCTTAGGTCAGTTAGGATCACCACTTTATTTTAAGAATGTGAAATGTCAGAATAATAGTAGAGAATTATTTTTTTCAGCTTTTATTTCTTTCATCACATTCCCAGTAGGTCAGAAGTTTACATACACTCAATTAGTACTTTGTTTAGCATTGCCTTTAAATTGTTTAACGTGGGTCAAATGTTTTAGGTAGCCTTCCACAAGCTTCCCACAATAAGTTGGGTGAATTTTAGCCCATTCCTCCTGACAGAGCTGGTGTAACTGAGTCAGGTTTGTAGGCCTTGCTCGCACACGCTTTTTCAGTTCTGCCCCAAATTTTCTATAGGATTGAGGTCAGGGCTTTGTGATGGCCACTCCAATACCTTGACTTTGTTGTCCTTAAGCCATTTTGCCACAACATTGGAAGTATGCGTGGGGTCATTGTCCATTTGGAAGACACATTTGCAACCAAGCTTTAACTTCCTGACTGATGTCTTGAGATGTTACTTCAATATATCCACATAATTTTCCTCCCTCATGATGACATCTATTTTGTAAAGTGCACCAGTCTCTCCTGCAGCAAAGCACCCCCACAACATGATGCTGCCACTCCCGTGCTTCACGGTTTGGAAGGTGTTCTTCGGCTTGCAAGCGTCCCCCTTTTTCCTCCAAACATAATGATGGTCATTATGGCCAAACAATTCTATTTTTGTTTCATCAGACCAGAGGACATTTCTKCAAAAAGTACGATCTTTGTCCCCATGTGCAGTTGCAAACCGTAGTCTGGCTTTTTTATGGCGGTTTTGGAGCAGTGGCCTCTTCCTTGCTGAGCGGCCTTTCAGGTTATGTCAATATAGGACTCGTTTTACTGTGGATATAGATACTTTTGTACCTGTTTCCTCCAGCATCTTCACAAGGTCCTTTGCTGTTGTTTTGGGATTGATTTGCACTTTTCGCACCACAGTACGTTCATCTCTAGGAGAAAGAACGCGTTTCCTTCCTGAGCGGTATGGCGGCTGCATGGTCCCATGGTGTTTAGGATGAACCAGACTTGTGGAGGTCTTTGCTGATTTATTTTAGATTTTTCCATGATATCAAGAAAAGAGGTACTGAGTTTAAAGGTAATCCTTGAAATACATCCACAGGTACACCTCCAATTGACTCAAATGATGTCAATTAGCCTATCAGAAGCTTCTAAAGCCATGACATCATTATCTGGAATTTTCCAAGCTGTTTAAAGGCACAGTCAACTTAGTGTATGTAAACTTCTGACCCACTGAAATTGTGATACAGTGAATTATAAGTGAAATAATCTTGTGTCATGCACAAAGTAGATGTCCTAACCGACTTGCCAAAACTAAAGTTTGTTAACAAGAAATTTGTGGAGTGGTTGAAAAACGAGTTTTAATAACTCCAACCTAAGTGTATGTAAACTTCCGACTTCAACTGTATATAAAATAAATATATCGGAAATATCAAATACATTTTCAWTTGTCACATGCGCCAAATACTTTACAGTGAAATACTTACTTTAACCAACAACCCCTTAACCAACAATGCTTTAAGAAGTTAAGAAAAAATAAGTGTTAAGTAAAAAATATAAAATATAAATATAAAAGTAACAAATAATTAAACAGCAGCAGTAAAATAACAAGAGATAACAGGGTGTACAGGTACAGAGTCAATGTGCGGGGGCACCGGTTAGTTAAGGTAATTGAGGTAATATGTGCATGTAGGTAGAGTTAAAGTGACTACGCATAGATTATAAACAGAGAGTAGCAGCAGGGTAACAAAGGGGTCTGGGTAGCCCTTTGATTAGCTGTTCAGGAGTCTTATGGCTTGGGGGTGAGAAGCTATTAAGAAGCCTTTTGGACCTAGACTTGGTGCTCCGGTACCACTTGCCATGTGTGTGTCTCAGAGGTGTCGTGCCCGTAGGTGGCACAGGGGCATGTGCACCCTCAGATTTGTCCTGGGTAGCAGAGAGAAAAGTCTATGGCTAGGGTGGCTGGAGTCTTTGACAATTTGTAGGGCCTTCCTCTGACACCGCCTGGTATAGAGGTCCTGGATGGCAGGAAGCTCAGCCCCAGTGATATACTGGGCCGCACGCACTACCMTCTGTCGTGCCTTGCGGTCGGAGGCCGATCAGTTGCCATACCAGGCAGTGATGCAACCAGTCAGGATGATGCAGCTGCAAAAACCTTTGAGGATCTGAGGACCCATGCCAAATCTTTTCAGTCTCCTGAGGGYGAACAGGCTTTGTCGTGCCTTCTTCACAACTATCTTAGTGTGTTTGGACCATGATAGTTTGTTGGTGATGTAGACACCAAGGAACTTGAAGRTCTCAACCTGTTCCACTACAGTCATATGCAGTTACATGCATATAAATTCAATATGCTACTGAACTGAAAGGAAGGATTCAGTCACAACAGATAAGAAGTATTTTCTGAATAAAACAATAGGAGTAAAAAACATTAGTGAACRTGCGATTTGGAATGTTTTAATTGGTTTTCTGATCAATGCATGCTTAATTTAGATCGGTTTGGGCTCATATGTACTCATACCTTAAACATTTGCACAGTGGACCGATGTGTATCGGTGAATCGTTACATCCCTAATACATTTGATATCATGGATGGTCAGTCCTCGCATCCATAGAGCCGTCAATGAATTTGAGAGTGGTTACATTTCTCCAGCCCCATCCCTTTTTTTTAGCAAAATAGGGGCAGGGAGGTCGCTTTGTTATTGTTTCAATTAAGGATTCTAGCTTTAAATGAGAATACATGTATTGTCAACAGCACTTGACACAGATAATTAGACAGTGTGTGGTGTCAGCTATCGCTTGACTGCAGCAGTTTATTATTCTGCTTTCTATGAAGCGCTCCTTATCTTTTATCATATTCAGTGTGTGTGTGTGTGTGTGTGTGTGTGTGTGTGTGTGTGTGTGTGTGTGTGTGTCTTGATCAGTAAGCCCGTGGCATTGTTCTATGTAAAGGCATGTGATGAATATCAATGAAAAATCTAACAGCGCAACTTCTTTTCAAATGGATATTCATCATTAGCATATTAACTGGATTAATTAGCTAAACTTGATCAAACATGCTAATAATGACTGCATAGTACAGCCTACTTCTGATTATCTGATGCAACGCAGTGCTGTAGAAACAATAGATCTGGTGTGTGTGTGGGTGTGTGTGCCAACCTTCTCAAGATCAAGACTAATTCAATACTTCTTTGGTTTGCTAACTTTATCAGACCTCATAAGCACACACAAAACACACCAGGGCACCCCAAAAATCTGTCAGGGCACAAAGTACATGTGGATGGCTGAGGGGTGGTCCGGAGGGAGAATTTTGCATTTTTCAAACACCTGAAACACATTTGTCCTGCAATCTAGAGCCATAACTGTTATGCTTAATTCTATGTAAATCGGTTTCTTTTTCTCCATATCTATCTAACTTTTGAACTGCCTGCATCTTCCTGACTGGTTGTTCTTTTTTAAATAAACTAAATATGCATCTCTGGTCAAATCTGGATAAAAGATTTAAAGGAATGTGAATTTTATTCAGTATAATCAGTAAATGCTTGCTTTTCTAAAGTCTACCAACAGGCATGCCAGCTAAGATAGAGTAGTAGCCAGCTTGTATAAATAACTGAATTGATAGCCCGAAAATGGCTTCTTGGTAGCAAGTTATGAGGTTGGGAGATTGGAAACCTAGCTGGGCTAGCTAAAGCCAACTTCATGAAATTACTTGGTGGCAAGTAATATTACAGAGAAAAATATACAGTGCCTTCGTAAAGTATTCAGACCTCTTCACTTTTCCCACATTTTTGTTACGTTACAGCCTTATTCTAAAAAATATGTTTTCCTCACCAATCTACACACAATACCCCATAATGACAAAGCAAAAACAGTTTTTTAGAAATTGTTGCTACTTTATAAAAAATGTCAAACTGAAATATTACATTTACAAAAGTATTCAGACCCTTTACTCAGTACTAATGTTCTTCTCTGCAGATCCTCTCAAGCTCAGTCAGGTTGGAGGGGGAAAGTTAATGCACAGCTATTTTCAGGACTCTCCAGAGATGTTCGAACGGGTTCAAGTCCGGACTCTGGCTGGGCCAATCAAGGACATTCAGAGACTTCTCCCGAAGCCACTGCTGAGTAGTCTTGGCTGTGTGCTTAGGGTCATTGTCCTGTTGGAAGTTGAACATTCGCCCTAGTCTGAGGTCCTGAGCACTCTGGAGCAGGTTTTCATGATGGATCTCTCTGTACTTTGCTCTGTTCATCTTTGCCTCGATCCTGACTACTCCCAGTCCCTACCTCCTGAAAAACATCCCCATAGCATGATGCTGCCACCACCATGCTTCACCGTAGGGATGGAGCCTGGTTTCCTCCAGATGTGACGCTTGGCATTCAGGCCAAAGAGTTGTCTTGGTTTCATCKGACCAAAGAATCTTGTTTCTCATGGTCTGAGAGTCTTTCAGTGCCTTTAGGCAAACTCCAAGCGGGCTGACAAGTGCCTTTTTACTGAGGAGTGGCTTCCGTCTGGCCACTCTACCATAAAGGACTGATTGGTGGAGTGCTGCAGAGATGGTTGTCCTTCTGGAATGTTCTCCCATCTCCACAGAGGAACTCTAGAGCTCTGTCAGAGTGACCATCGGCTTCTTGGTCACCTCCCTGACCAAGGTCCTTCTACCCCGATTGCTCAGTTTGGCCGGGCAGCCAGCTCTAGGAAGAGTCTTGGTGGTTCCAAACTTCTTCCATTTAAGAATGATGGAGGCCACTGTGTTCTTAGGGACCTGCAATGTTGCAGACATTTTTTGGTACCCTTCCCCAGATCTGTGCCTCAACACAATACTGTCTCGGAGCTCTACGGACAATTCCTTCGACCTCTGCTCTGACATGCACTGTCAACTGTGGGACCTTATATAAATAGGTGTGTGTCTTTCCAAATCATGTCCAATCAATTGAATTTACCACAGGTGGCCTCCAACAAGTTGTAAAAACATCTCAAGGGTGATAAATGGAAACAGGATGCACCTGAGCTCAATTTCGAGTCCCAAAGCAAAGGGTCTGAATACTTATGTAAAAATGAATTTCTGTTTTTTGAATTTTAACACATTGAATTTTAACATTTCTAAAAACCTGTTTTCGCTTTGTATTGTGTATTGTGTATAGATCGCTGAGAATTCTTTAAAAAAAATACATTTTAGAATAAGGCTGTAACGTAACAACATGTGGAAAAAGTSAAGGGGTCTGAATACTTTCCGAATGCACTATATTTTTAAACAGGACAAATCTGAGGGTGCACATGCCCCTCTGCCACCTACGGGCACGACACCTCTGAGACACACACATATACAGTTGAAGTCGGAAGTTTACATACACCTTAGGTTGGAGTCATTAAAACTCGTTTTTCAACCACTCCACAAATTTCTTGTTAATAAACAACAATTTTGGCAAGTTTGTTAGGACATCTACTTATTTTATTTACAGACATATTATTTCACTTATAATTGACTGTATCACAATTCCAGTGGGTCAGAAGTTTACATACACTAAATTGACTGTGCCTTTAAACTCAATACCCATCCCGGATCCGGGATCATTCTCATCAGAAACGCTGACTAGAATAGCCTAGCCTAGCGCAACAGGGAATATCATATAATATAAATACATGAAATCACAAGTCCAATACAGCAACTGAAAGATAAACATCTTGTGAATCCAGCCAACATGTCCGATTTTTAAAATGTTTTACAGCGAAAACACAACATATATTTATGTTAGCTCACCACAATAGCCCAAAACACAACGCCATTTTTTCACCGCAAAGATAGCTTTCACAAAACCCACAAATAGAGATAAAATTAATCACTAACCTTTGAACAACTTCATCAGATGACAGTCTTATGACATCATGGTATACAATACATTTATGTTTTGTTCGAAAATGTGCATATTTATAGCTACAAATCGTGGTTTTACATTGGCGCCATGGTCAGAAATGGCTCCAAAATATACGGAGAAATTTTAGAGAGCCACGTAATCTAACAGAAAAACTCATCATAAACTTTGATGAAAAATACATGTTGTACATATAATTAAAGATACACTGGTTCTTAATGCAACCGCTGTGTTAGATATAAAAAAATAACTTTAGTAAAAAGCACAGCATGCAATAATCTGAGACAGCGCTCAGCCATTCTCCGCCATGTTGGAGTCAACAGAGTCAACAAAAATACGAAATAACATCATAAATATTCCCTTACCTTTGATGAACTTTCATCAGAATGCAGTGCCAGGAATCCTAGTTCCACAATAAATCGTTGTTTTGTTTTAGAATGTCCATTTCTTCTGTCGAATTAGCAACTTTGGCTAGCATGTGTAACCCACGTGTCCATGAAGATTTGACGCATTGAACGAAAACTTCTAAATGTGATAATAAAAGTCGAATAAACTGGTCAAACTCAGTTGAGAATCAGTCTTCAGGATGTTTTTCTCATATATATCCAATAACGTCCCAGACGGAGCATTTCTTCGTGTCTATCTAACGATTTGCAGACAAAGATATGACATACCCAAGTGCGTGGCCAAATACTGCCAATATGGCTGACCTGTCACTCCAAAGGCTCTCATTCGGTCCCACATAAGGCTAGACACTTCATTCCACGTTCTACTGCCTGTTGACATCTAGTGGAAGGCGTATGAAGTGCATACAGATCCATAAATACAAGGCAATTGAATAGGCGATGCCTTTCACAGAGACCAATTTCTGAATTTTTCACTTCCTGTGTGAAGTTTGCCTGCCAAATGAGTGCTGTTTTACTCACAGATATAATTCAAACAGTTTTAGAAACTTCAGAGTGTTTTTCTATCCAATAGTAATAATAATTGCATATCATATGATCTAGGACAGAGTACGAGGCCGTTTAATTTGGGCACCATTTTATCCAAAAGTGAATATGGCCCCCTAAAATGTTGGCAAGTTTGTTAGGACATCTATTTATTTTTACAGACAATATATTTCACTTATAATTGACTGTATCACAATTCCAGTGGTCAGAAGTTTACATACACTAAATTGACTGTGCCTTTAAACAGCTTGGAAAATTCCAAAAATTATGTCATGGCTTTAGAAGCTTCTGATAGGCTAATTCAAGTCTGGTTCATCCTTGGGAGCAATTTCCAAACGCTGAAGTACCACGTCCATCAAACAATAGTACACAAGTATAAACACCATATAGCAGCCATCATACCGCTCAGGAAGAGATGTGTTCTGTCTCCTAGAGATGAACGTACTTGGTGCGAAAAGTGCAAATCAATCCCAGAACAACAGCAAAAGACCTTGTGAATATGCTGGAGGAAACAGGTACAAAAGTATCTATATCCACAGTAAAACAAGTCCTATATCGACATAAACTGAAAGGCCGCTCAACAAGGAAGAAGCCACTGCTCAAAAACACCACAAAAAAGACAGACTACGGTTTGCAACTGCACATGGGACAAAGATCGTACTTTTGGAGAAATGTCTCTGGTCTGATGAAACAAAAATAGAACTGTTTGGACATAATGACCATCGTTATGTTTGGAGGAAAAAAGGGGAGGCTTGCAAGCCGAAGAACACCTTCCAACCGTGAAGCACGGGAGTGGCAGCATCATGTTGTGGGGGTGCTTTGCTTCAGGAGGGCTGGTGCACTTCACAAATAGATGTCATCATGAGGGGGGAAAGTATGTGGATATATTGAAGCAACATCTCAAGACATCAGTCAGGAAGTTAAAGCTTGGTTGCAAATGTGTCTTCCAAATGGACAATGACCCCAAGCATACTTCCAATGTTGTGGCAAAATGGCTTAAGGACAACAAAGTCAAGGTATTGGAGTGGCCATCCAAAGCCCTGACCTCAATCCTATAGAAAATTTGGGGAGAACTGGAAAAGCGTGTACAGGAAGCACTACAACCATCTGCGGAGGCTACAACCTGATGGTTACACCAGCTCTGTCAGGGGAATGGGCCAAAATTCACCCAACTTATTGTGGAAGCTTGTGGAAGGCTACCTAAACATTTGACCCCAGTTAAACAATTTAAAGGCAATGCTACCAAATACTAATTGAGTGTAAGTAAACTTCTGACCGACTAGGAATGTGATGATTGAAATAAAAGCTGAAATAAATCATTCTCTCTACTATTATTCTGAAATTTCACATTCTTAAAAATTAAGTGGTGATCCTAACTGACCTAAGACAGGGAATTTTTACTAGGATTAAATGTCAGAAATGGGAAAAACTGAGTTTAAATATATTTGGCTGAGGGGTGTGTAAACCTGACTTCAACTGTACGCACAGAGACCTAAACAAAACTGCCAAATTAATTAGCTAGTCATGACCAAGTTATTGTAGAAAGGAGCAGTAACATGCCAGCACATTACAGGGAATACTAAATTAAACAGGAGCAGCTAATTAAATCTTGTCAGGAGAAACCCCCTCTCTTCTGCAAACCGGTGCTAGGCAACCCAGAGAATATCACATAGGAGGGCATAGTCAAGTAGAAGCCCATCTTTTATGGATGTGTCTCTACACACACACACACACAGCACACACACACACACACACACACACACACACACACACACACACACACACACACACACACAGCGGTGTTAGCAGTGTAGGAAGGCTGGCTAAGCCGTGCTAAACCCTCTCAGACCATCTGACAAGCTGCCTTAGCCAGATATACAACCAGGGTTAGAGACTACCTGCAGAACCCCTCTGTTGTGTGTGTGTACGCAGTGTGTGTGTGTGTCTGTGATCTGTGTGTATGTGTACGTGATGTGTGTGTTTGTGGTGTGCATGCACGCAGTGGTGTGTGTGTGTGTGTGTAGTCAGTATAACATGACGCGTTGCGACAGCCCTGATCCCCCATATTCATCAGACCTGAACAGTGGGATTAGCCTGAACCACGCTTCAGAATACCATACGCTGTCCTGTGTGTGTGTGTGTGTGTGTGTGTGTGTGTGTGTGTGTAACTGCTTTAGAAAACCACTCCTCTCCTCCACTCAAACATAAGCCACGCCCAAGTCAGCATATTCTACATCCATGTGTGCCCGACTAAAAAAATCTTGGTCGACAGAAAGTCGTCTGTTCTTTCGACCAATCGATTGCTCGAAAATYTTTAAACATGTATTTTTCCATATATASACACACCCTATGTGTTGTAATAAAATAATTTATGTTCATTGAGCTTGTCTGATGCTTTAAGCTTACGGTTTGATGCCTCAAGAGGGCGCCAGAGATCTAGATAACCAGAAGAAGAAGAAAAAACTTCACATGACCCAACTATTATCCTCCCGCTCTCCTGCTGGCTTTCACAGATTCTGCCATTACTCTACTGAAGTTGCTGGTAATCTGCGTGCAGTTATGGTTTTCACACATTTTCCTGAAACAGTTTCATTTCCTTTAATATAATAATGTCTTCAAATCGTTGCCATGCAGTTAATGAAAATTCTATCCAAATCTAAATGAAAATGATACAAACCTAAAAAGTAACTTCTATTGCCATTGCCAACTATGTAAAAATAGCCTACATAAAGCCAAAATAAATGTCCTATAAATCACATTGGCAACACATGGCCTGTCTGCAACGAACTTGAAACATTGTATCAACTATTAACTTGGGTACGGCCCCGAAGCTTTGCATAAAATATTCTCTAAGTCTAAGTCAAACACTAATAAGAAGCAGATTTAATGACGTTTCCACTGGATCAGAGCATGACATTTTTCCCATTCATGCTGAGTGGTTATTGAAAGGGAGAAAGCTGGAAAGATATTTCAAATACATTGAGGAACTATTGTCATTCTCAATGGATSTAAAAACAGACTTTGTTTGCTTGTTGTTTGAGGTGAAGAAAACATTYCTTTGAGAAGCTCCACAGGTCATTAGCGATGGTGCGTTAAGCCAATCAGAAGTACCATATTATACAGGATGTACCGCCCCCACCTACCGTCAACCAATCACGTCAATGTGGAGCTATACAGAGCCCTCCGCATTGTTACAAAATTTGGGAGGCGAATGGCGCTGTGGTACAGAGCTGGATTTGGCCTCTGCATGCCTCTGGAGGCTCCGCAATTGCGTCACACCCTCTATATGGAGCCTCCGACCACATTTTAGAATTAAGCATGAATTGGCTTTTAGACTAGYCCTCCGCAATGGATTAGTTCACTGACAATAACACACACACCTATCACTTCTCTTTTTTGTCTCTCACAACCTTCTCCCCCTCTTCCTCTCTCCCTCCCCGTGGGACAGAATGCGCCTTCCTAGCGCCTGCATCTGAACTACATAATTATCTGACATGTCAACACTGATAAACATATAATTTAACAACCATTCATCCCTCTCACTCGCTCTCT
>NC_036843.1:947404-950054 GCF_002910315.2 Salvelinus sp. IW2-2015
GAAAAATCCCTAGAAAGGCCAAAACCTAGAAGAAACCTAGAGAGGAACCAGGCTATGAGGGGTGGCCAGTCCTCTTCTGGCTGTGCCGGGTGGAGATTATAACAGAACATGGCCAAGATGTTCAAATGTTATAAATTACCAGCATGGTCAAATAATAATAATCACAGTAGTTGTCGAGGTGCAACAGGTCAGAACCTCAGGAGTAAATGTCAGTTGGCTTTTTCATAGCCGATCATTAGAGTATCTCTACCGCTCCTGCGGTCTCTAGAGAGTTGAAAACAGCAGGTCTGGGACAGGTAGCACGTCCGGTGAACAGGTCAGGTTCCATAGTCGTAGGTAGACAGTTGAAACTGGAGCAGCAGTCTCTCTGCTCTGGTGAGACGGAGGTACGTCTGTAGAAATCACATCACACACACAACACGCACAAACAACGCGTGTGCGGACACACACCGTGAGGAAGGTCAGTTAGGATGATCTCTCTGCAGGAACCCTGTGTGCATGTGTGTTTGTGTGTGTGTTGTGTGTGTGTGTGTTTGGTGTGTGTGTGTGTGTGTGTGTGTGTGTGTGTGTGTGTGTGTGTGTGTGTGTGTGTGTGTGTGTAAACCCATAGGAACTAGTTCTGACTGAGTGAAAGAACACACACACACAACACACACCACACACACACAACACACACACACCACACACACACACACACACACACAACACACACACACACACACACACACACACACACACAATGTCAGGGTTTAAATAGAGAGCTGGTTCAGAAACGGCTGTGTTGACGGAAATACTAACTTTTAAGAAACAAAATAAGTCCATAACATGACAGAGCTTGGCACTAAAACATACAATCTGTGAGAGAGATGGAGAGCGATTGAGAAGGTGAGATAGAAAGAGAAGTATAGAAGAAGAGATACTATAGGCCAAGAGAGAAGAAAGAGAACAGAGATACTTAGGCAAGAGAGAAGAAAGAAAGACAGAGATACTATAGGCCAAGAGAGAAGAAAGAAAGACAGAGATACTATAGGCCAAGAAGAAGAAAGAAAGACAGAGATACTATAGGCCAAGAGAGAAGAAGAAAGACAGAGATACTATAGCCAAGAGAGAAGAAAGAAAGACAGAGATACTATAGGAAGAGAGAAGAAAGAAAGACAGAGATACTATAGGCAAGAGAGGAGAAAGTAGACAGAGATACTATAGGCAAGAGAGAAGAAAGGAGGACAGACAGAGATAGAGTAGTGAGTAGTCACGCCCCATCTGTCCTCTCACTTTCTCTCTCCATTTCTCTCCATCTCTCTACTTTCCACAGGGCTAATATAGCTATACTCTTACTGTAGAGTCATTCAGTATAAATTACTTTTAAAATAGACAGGCAGGGTCGGAAATCACTCTGTTACACTTTGGCCTGTGTGGGAGACGAGACCAACTGTCACTTCACTGAAATGAATGGCTTCAGGGTAAGACAACTTTCTCCCTTCATATCTATAACTCTTATGACTCTCTATGAGAGTGGTGTGTGTGTGTGTGTGTGTTAGTGGTTATTATACTATAACTCCCTATAACTCTCTTAGCGCTGCTCTCAGATTTACCACCCCTGCTACAGTCTGATAGAGTTTGCAGTGAGAGAAGATTGGAATTTAAATGACAGAGAGGAGAGGCAGGGCTGCTGTTGAATACTAAGTGAGACAGAGGTGCATGTGTGTGTGTGTTGTGCGTGCGTACGTGTGTTGATGCGTGCGTACGTGTGTTGGTGCGTGCGTGCGTGAAATGGAGAGATTAAATCTTACTTCGGGACAGCACACACACACACACACACACACACACACACACACACACACACACACACACACACCACACACAACACACACACAACACACACACACAACACAACACCAACACACACACACAACACACACACACACACACACCACACACAACAAGCAGCTCCCTGGAACTTGAGGGGATGCAGCCACCATTTAAGCTTAAACAAGGTGAAGGTAACAGAGTAGAGTGAAATGAAGAAGGGAGAGAGAGGAAGGGTGGGGGAGGGGGCGTCTTAGAGGTGTAAACTCATAGTCTCCTCGTTAGGCATAAATGAGAGTGGGCACGCTGAATTAAAGAGGTGCACCCTGGGAAGATACAGGTGGAAAGGAGGAAGAGGAGATACATTTGTCTGAAACACACCTGTCTCTCTCCAGGAGGACTCATGGGGATTCATAGTCACAGCTGTGTCACTGACATGTCCTGAAAGAGTATTTGTTTTCAACCCCCCAAAAATCCTTGAGGTAAATTGAATGGTGAAATAATTAGTTTGAAAGTGAGCATATCTATTAACTATTGATCACTGGTGATCATTCTTTAAGCAATAACTTGCTACCTTAAAACCTCTAAAAGTCTACACTGTTGGGAGGTGGGTTCTACTAAGAATAATAGTGAAGACATCAAAACTTTGAAATAACACATATGGAATCATGTACTAACCAAAAAAGTGTTAAACAAAGCAAAATATATTTTAGATTTTAGATTCTTCAAAGTAGCCCCATTTGCCTTGATGACAGCTTGCACACTTGGCATTCTCTCAACCAGTTTCATGAGGAATGCTTTTCCAACAGTCTTGAAGGTGTTCACACATATGCTGAGAATTGTC
>NC_036843.1:951551-954857 GCF_002910315.2 Salvelinus sp. IW2-2015
GCGTGTGTGCTTCGTGTGAGAGGGGGAGAGAAAGAAAAAGCGCAAAAGAGAGAAGAGGAAGAACGTCGACTTCAAACTCAGAGAGACTCACAGACACGGTGCTTGATACTGCCAGTAACATGCTGTACTGAAGTTCCTGAGTCCTAATATCAGTAACAAAGGCAAGTCTTTTCAAAGCCTAAAGACAAAGACACAATTTGACTACATACTGAGCTGTTTGAAACACTGTTTCAAAGAAAATACATTTGAAAAGGTGGGGAGACCAAGGACAGAGAAAATAGACTTGAAAAGGTGGGGAGACCAGACAGAGAAAATAGACTTGAAAAGGTGGGGAGACCAGACAGAGAAAATAGACTTGAAAAGGTGGGGAGACCAGACAGAGAAAAATAGACTTGAAAAGGTGGAGACAGACAGGAAATAGACTAAAAGTGGGAGACCAGACAGAGAAAATACATTTGAAAAGGGGGGAGACCAGACAGAGAAAATACATTTGAAAGTGGGGAGACCAGACAGAGAAAATAGACTTGAAAAGGTGGGAGACCAGACAGAGAAAATACATTTGAAAAGGTGGGGAGACCAGACAGAAAAAATACATTTGAAAAGTGGGGGACACCAGACAGAGGGAAAATACATTTGAAAAGGTAGGGAGACCAGACAGAGAAAATAATTTGAAAAGGTGGGGAGACCAGACAGAGAAAATACATTTGAAAAGGTGGGGAACCAGACAGAGAAAAGATATTTGAAAAGGTGGGGAGACCAGACAGAGGAAAATAGACTTGAAAAGGTGGGGAGACCAGACAGAGAAAATACATTTGAAAAGTTGGGGACCAGACAGAGAAAATATATTTGAAAAGTGGAGACCGGACAGAGAAAATATATTTGAAAAGGTGGGAGACCAGACAGAAAAAATATATTTGAAAAGGTGGGAGACCAGACAGAGAAAATACATTTGAAAAGTAGGAGACCAGACAGAGAAAATAAATTTGAAAAGTGGGGAGACCAGACAGAAAAAATACATTTGAAAAGGTGGGGAGACCAGACAGAAAAAATACATTTGAAAAGGTGGG
Organism: Salvelinus sp. IW2-2015; assembly: GCF_002910315.2. NCBI lineage: Eukaryota > Metazoa > Chordata > Actinopteri > Salmoniformes > Salmonidae > Salvelinus > Salvelinus sp. IW2-2015. The sequence goes on from NC_036843.1 coordinate 952,619, forward strand.
GAGACGAAGAGAAACAGAGCAACTCAAACACAATCAACACTCTACTGTGTTGCTCTGCCACTGAGAAAGCAATCAGTTCAAAAACAACAGTCAAAGCACTGTGTGTGTGTGTGTGTGTTGTGTGTGTGTGGTGTGTGTGTGTGTGTGTGTGTGTGTGTGTGTGTGTGTGTGTGTGTGTGTGTTGTGTGTGTGTGTTGTGTGTGTGTGTGTGTGTGTGTCTATCTATTCTATTCTATAAACAGGCCTCTAGCTCCTCCTCAGGCATATATAAAAAAAAATATCTCTCTTTCAGCATCAATATTCATCTCAATGATCGTGCTCTCTGACAACGAAACCAGCTAGAAAACTACACGAGTCTCAATGATTCTGATGTGGTTCACTGATACAAGCAGAGGAGTACATGAGGTGTCATGGGAAAAGGAGGCCTTTATCATTCCCCCAGTTTGTCATCTAGTGCTCACTAGGTAGCTTGCTCATTACAGCTACATAGACACATTGACCGGTTGTAGCGCTGTCGTACAAATGGACCAGGCCACATTGGCACGTTGACCCGAATATTCAGTGCCATACCAAAATGTCTTACGGTTTAAGCCACACGCACACACAGTCACGGTCGAGGCAAACCAATGGACAACAATCTTGGGTAGGAGTGTGTGTGTATATAGAGAGAGCGATATTTTGTCAATAACCAGATATCTGTCAAAACCTGTCAAAGTAGACAAGAGGCCTGGAGGTGACAAATCACAACACACACACACACACACACACACACACACACACACACACACACACACACACAACACACACACACACACACACACACAACCACACACACACACACACACACACACACACACACACACACACACACACACACTTTCCTGGGGCTGAGCTTTATTACAACCTCTGTGGTGCTGTCAATCACAGGAACACCCATAACTCACTATGCCACAGAAGACCCTCCCCTCTCTCACTCTCMATCTACCTCTGTATCTCTCTCCTTCTGGTACCTGGTCTCGTCTATCTTCCACTCAAAACCTGAGAGGTGAAAAGCAGAAGAGGGGAAAATGAAGATGAGAGGAGAAAAAGAGGAGTGTACAAACTGACACGGGCTCCCTTCATGCTCTACACGACAGAGCTGGGAGTTGGACTCCATCCCCCTCTCTCTCCCTTTTCCTTCCCATTCCCTCCATCCTTCTCTCAGCTCTCTCCCGCTCTCCCTCCTAGCAGTGGAATACCGCAGACCTTCTCCACTGTGACTCGTAGAGTTTTTCTCTGATTGCAAATGACAAGAATTGAGCGTCCATTTCTCCGCTGCTCCCATCCTCATCTTTAACCAAAGCCTGTCCTCAGCTTGCCAGTGGAGCCTCAGTACAGTAATCCATACGTGACACTATGTAACCTTTAGTGAGACACTAGCCTTCGGGCCTGGTACCATTTCTATTATCGGTCCCTTGTCGGTCTGTCTGTCAAAAGGAAATGCATTTGTACTTCACTGAGCTGCATCCATTTTGATGCCTCAGCACACAAAGACAGAGAGGATGGAGTGTGTGTGTGGTTTTTGTTCTTTTACACACACACACACACACACACACACACACACACACACACACACACACGTTCTGTTCAGTGTCAGTCTGCCTGTTGGTGTGTGGGTGAAGGTCTGTAATAATTCAAACAGAAAGTTTCACCTTATTAGGCAACATAAGCACTGTTAAACGACTACGGCAGAGGGAGGGAGGGACATAGGGAAGGAGGGAGGAAAAAACTAATTTCGACAAACAATGGTATGGGCACGAAGCTAGTGTGCAGGTATGGAATGCTTCTCAGACTTTCTCTTCTGGGCAGGAGTTTTTCTCTTCTGGGTTTTACACTCCAGCCACCTGTAGATGGTTACTGTCCTCCATGTTAGAATAAACACACTGTCCACACACATCCCCAAAGCACAGCCTTATTTAGGACCAGAGCGGCTGGGTCAAACAGCCTACGTGGWGACATCAGAGAGATCAAAGGGGATACCTCCGGTGTTGATGCGTGCGTACGTGTGTTGGTGCGTGCGTGCGTGAAAGGGAGGATTAAATCTTACTTCGGGACAGCAACACCACACACACACCAACACACAACCACACACAACACACACACACACACACACACACACCACCACACCACCACACACCACCACACACAAACACACACACACACCACCACACACACACAACACACACACACACACACACAA
>NC_036843.1:956174-970829 GCF_002910315.2 Salvelinus sp. IW2-2015
GTCCGCGCTCTCTCTCAAATCAAATCAAATCAAATCATATAGCCCTTCTTACATCAGCGATATCTCAAAATGCTGTACAGAAACCCAGCCTAAAACCCAAACAGCAAGCAATACAGGTGTAGACGCACGGTGGCTAGGAAAAACTCCCTAGAAAGGCCAAAACCTAGAAGAAACCTAGAGAGGAACCAGGCTATGAGGGTGCCAGTCCTCTTCTGGCTGTGCCGGTGGAGATTATAACAGAACATGGCCAAGATGTTCAAATGTTCATAAATTACCAGCATGGTCAAATAATAATAATCACAGTAGTTGTCGAGGGTGCAACAGGTCAGAACCTCAGGAGTAAATGTCAGTTGGCTTTTTCATAGCCGATCATTAAGAGTATCTCTACCGCTCCTGCGGTCTCTAGAGAGTTGAAAACAGCAGGTCTGGGACAGGTAGCACGTCCGGTGAACAGGTCAGGGTTCCATAGTCGTAGGTAGACAGTTGAAACTGGAGCAGCAGTCTCTCTGCTCTGGTGAGACGGAGGTACGCTTGTAGAAATCACATCACACACACACACGCACAAACAAACGCGTTGCGGACACACACCGTGAGGAAGGTCAGTTCAGGATGATCTCCTCTGCAGGAACCCTGTGTGCATGTGTGTTTGTGTGTTGTTGTGGTGTGTGTGTGTGTGTGTGTGTGTGTGTGTTGTGTGTGTGTGTGTGTGTGTGTGGTGTGTGTGTTGTGTGTGTGTGTGTGTAAACCCATAGGAACTAGTTCTGACTGAGTGAAAGAACACACACACACACACCACACACACACACACACACACACACACAACACACACACACACACACACACACACACACACACACACACACACACACACACACACACACACACACAATGTCAGGTTTAAATAGAGAGCTGGTTCAGAAACGGCTGTGTTGACGGAAATACTAACTTTAAAGAAACAAAATAAGTCCATAACATGACAGAGCTTGGCACTAAAACATACAATCTGTGAGAGAGATGGAGAGCGATTGAGAAGGTGTTAAGATAGAAAGAGAAGTATAGAAGACAGAGATACTATGCCAAGAGAGAAGAAAGAAAACAAGAGACTATAGGCAGAGAGAAGAAAGAAAGACAGAGATACTATAGGCCAGAGAGAAAGAAAGAAAGACAGAGATACTATAGGCCAAGAGAGAAGAAAGAAAGACAGAGATACTATAGGCCAAGAGAGAAGAAAGAAAGACAGAGATACTATAGGCCAAGAAGAAGAAAGAAAGACAGAGATACTATAGGCCAAGAGAGAAGAAGAAAGACAGAAGAGTACTATAGGCCAAGAGAGGAGAAAGTAAGACAGAGATACTATAGCCAAGAGAGAAGAAAGGAGAAAGACAGACAGAGATAGAGTAGTGAGTAGTCACGCCCCATCTGTCCTCTCACTTTCTCTCTCCATTTCTCTCCATCTCTCTACTTTCCACAGGGCTAATATAGCTATACTCTTACTGTAGAGTCATTCAGTATAAATTACTTTTAAAATAGACAGCAGGGTCGGAAATCACTCTGTTACACTTTGGCCCTGTGTGGGAGAGACGAGACCAACTGTCACTTCACTGAAATGAATGGCTTCAGGGTAAGCAACTTTCTCCCTTCATATCTATAACTCTCTATGACTCTCTATGAGAGTGTGTGTGTGTGTGTGTGTGTTTAGTGTGTATTATACTATAACTCCCTATAACTCTCTTAGCGCTGCTCTCAGATTTACCACCCCCTGCTACAGTCTGATAGAGTTTGCAGTGAGAAGAGATTGGAATTTAAATGACAGAGAGGAGAGGGCAGGGGCTGCTGTGAATACTAAGTGAGACAAGAGGTGCATGTGTGTGTGTGTTTGTGCGTGCGTACGTGTGTTGATGCGTGCGTACGTGTGTTGGTGCGTGCGTGCGGGAAATGGAGAGATTAAATCTTACTTCGGACAGCAACACACACAACACACACAACACACACAACACACACACACACACACACACACACACACACACACACACACACACACACACACACACACACACACACACACACACACACACACACACACACCACCCACACACACACCACACACACACACACACAACAAGCAGCTCCCTGGAACTTGAGGGGATGCAGCCACCATTTAAGCTTAAACAAGCTGAAGGTAACAGAGTAGAGGTGAAATAAGAAGGGAGAGAGAGGAAGGGTGGGATGAGGGGGCGTCTTAGAGGTGTAAACTCATAGTCTCCTCGTTAGGCATAAATGAGAGTGGGCACGCTGAATTAAAGAGGTGCACCCTGGGAAGATACAGGTGGAAAGGAGGAAGAGGATACATTTGTCTGAACAAACACCTGTCTCTCTCCAGGAGGGACTCATGGGGATTCATAGTCACAGCTGTGTCACTGACATGTCCTGAAAGAGTATTTGTTTCTCAACCCCCCAAAAATCCTTGAGGTAAATTTGAATGGTGAAATAATTAAGTTTGAAAGTGAGCATATCTATTAACTATTGATCACTGGTGATCATTCTTTAAGCAATAACTTGCTACCTTAAAACCTCTAAAAGTCTACACTGTTGGGAGGTGGGTTCTACTAAGAATAATAGTGAAGACATCAAAACTTTGAAATAACACATATGAGATCATGTACTAACCAAAAAAGTGTTAAACAAAGCAAAATATATTTTAGATTTTAGATTCTTCAAAGTAGCCCCCATTTGCCTTGATGACAGCTTTGCACACTTGGCATTCTCTCAACCAGTTTCATGAGGAATGCTTTTCCAACAGTCTTGAAGGTGTTCACACATATGCTGAGAACTTGTTCGCTGCTTTTCCTTCACTCCGCAGTCCAACTCATCCCAAACCATCTCAATTGGGTTGAGGTCAGGTGATTGTGGAGGCCAGGTCATCTGATGCAGCACTCCATCACTCTCCTTCTTGGTCAAATCTCCTCTCCTGGTGGTGGGTGTGCAAGCAGCTCCCTGGAACTTGAGGGGATGCAGCCACCATTTAAGCTTAAACAAGCGTGAAGGTAACAGAGTAGAGGTGAAATGAAGAAGGGAGAGAGAGGAAGGGTGGGAGTGAGGGGGCGTCTTAGAGGTGTAAACTCATTAGTCTCCTCGTTAGGCATAAATGAGAGTGGGCACGCTGAATTAAAGAGGTGCACCCTGGGAAGATACAGGTGGAAAGGAGGAAGAGGAGATACATTTGTCTGAACAAACACCTGTCTCTCTCCAGGAGGGACTCATGGGGATTCATAGTCACAGCTGTGTCACTGACATGTCCTGAAAGAGTATTTGTTTCTCAACCCCCCCAAAAATCCTTGAGGTAAATTTGAATGGTGAAATAATTAAGTTTGAAAGTGAGCATATCTATTAACTATTGATCACTGGTGATCATTCTTTAAGCAATAACTTGCTACCTTAAAACCTCTAAAAGTCTACACTGTTGGGAGGTGGGTTCTACTAAGAATAATAGTGAAGACATCAAAACTTTGAAATAACACATATGGAATCATGTACTAACCAAAAAAGTGTTAAACAAAGCAAAATATATTTTAGATTTTAGATTCTTCAAAGTAGCCCCCATTTGCCTTGATGACAGCTTTGCACACTTGGCATTCTCTCAACCAGTTTCATGAGGAATGCTTTTCCAACAGTCTTGAAGGTGTTCACACATATGCTGAGAACTTGTTCGCTGCTTTTCCTTCACTCCGCAGTCCAACTCATCCCAAACCATCTCAATTGGGTTGAGGTCAGGTGATTGTGGAGGCCAGGTCATCTGATGCAGCACTRCATCACTCTCCTTCTTGGTCAAATAGCCCTTAAACAACCTGGAGGTGTGTTGGGTCACTGTCCTGTTGAAAAACAAATTATAGTCCCACTAAGCGCAAACCAGATGGGATGGAGTATCGCTGCAGAATGCTGTGGTAGCCATGCTGGTTAAGTGTGCCTTGAATTCTAAATTGATCACTGACAGTGTCACCAGCAAGCGATCCAACACCATCACACCTCTCTCATGATGTCACAGTGGGACCCGACATGGCGGAGTATCATCCGTTCACCGTATCTGAGTATCACCAAAGACAGGTGGTTGGACCAAAAATCTCCACCTGTTATGTGTCATTGAGTTTTCGTTGCCCGAGGCCAAGTCCTTTTTCTTATTGAGTGTGTTCTTAGTAGTGGTTTCTTTGCAGCAATTCGACCATGAAGGCCTGATTCACGCAGTTCCTGTGAACAGTTGATGTTGAGAGTGTTGTGACTTGAGTTCGTGAGTATTTATTTGTGCTGCAATTTCTGAGGCTGGGTAATGCTAATGACCTTATCTCTGGCAGAGGTAACTGGGTTTCTTTCCTGTTGGCGGTCCTCATGAGAGACAGTTTCATCATAGCGCTTGATAGTAATTGCGACTGGCCTTGAAGAACTTTCAAAGTTCTTTGAAATGTTCCAGATTGATGACCTTATGCTTAAAGTAATGATGGACCGTTGTTTCTCTTTGCTTATTTGAGCTGTTCTTGGCCATAATAGGCTTGGTTTTTTACCAAATAGGGCTATTCTTCTGTTACCCTACCTTGACACAACACAACTGATTGGCTCAAACGCATTAAGGAAAGAAATTCCACAAATTAAGGCAAGGCACACCGTTTAATTGAAGCTGGTTGAGAAAAATGTCAAGTGTGCAAAGCTGTCATCAAAGCAAGGGTGTCTACTTTGAGAACCCAAATATAAAACATATTTTGATTTGTTTACGACTTTTTTGGTCACTAATGTTCCATATGTTTTATTTCATAGTTTTGATGTCTTCACTATTATTCTGCAATGTAGAAAACAGTAAAAATAAAGAAAAACCCTTGAATGAGTAGGTGTGCCCAAACTTTTGACTGGTACTGTATATATCGATAAAAAAAACATTTGACACATATATAACACTTTTTTTTTGTTTGCACAAAAGTATATCCATAATTTCATTTTTTCTCACTGGTACTGGGCTACCTTCCGARGAGTCCAGTGARATCCAAAACAAGAGAACGCCATTGTGTTTGTGAYAGTCTCATCTTTCCATAGAGCGGTCATATTATTTTYTAGGCCAACCCGTTCGGACGCTACAGACATTTTCGTGAAAAGACAGATTAATCGGGATGTCTTCTGACAAACAACACTGCAGCCCTGCCACTTTCCACCGCAAATGCAGACGGCCGACGGGCGGATGCGGCCGATTGAGACGCAGCCCATATCTCTAGCTCAAACAGGATTGTGATGGGGATTAATGCATTATGTTAATTCACTTAATCGACTCAAGTTAATTAACATTTTATGGGACGATACTCTTTGACCCAAATGGCATTCTATTCCCTACACAATGCACTACTTTTAAGCAGAGCCCATAGGGAAAAGGGTGCCACAGTATGTCRATGACAATGGCTCCATGCTGTCTCAGTAGTGAGAACTCAAACCACAGACAGATTTGCTTTGGGCCCCAAGTGTTCTCATTACGTTTCTTATCAGTCACAAAGCAATGTTTTAATTAATGTTGTAATGTTATAAAAGTCATTACTGACAACGAACCTCTGATTCCCCTCAGAGAGCGAGGGAGAGATGTACCCGGAGAGGGAGGGAGAGCTGAAGAAAGAGATAGCTAGAGAGTGGCGGAAAGAGAACGAGAGGTGAGAGAAGGAGATGAGGAAAAGAGATACACATAGAGAGAGAGAGAGAGAGAGAGAGAGAGAGAGATATAAAGAAGTGGAAGAGATATACCTAGACAGAGAACGAGAATGAGCGAGCGAGAGCAAGGGAATAAGAGAGAGCGTAATCTCCACAGTAGCTGCGGCAGTGGGAGAGGCGTAGTAATATCCGTTAAACGGTAATCCCTTTTACAGATGAGACCGTGTCACCATGCAGATTAGCTCATACACACACAGATCCATGCAGGGAGAGCCAGGATTGGCAGGCAGACAGGCAGGCCTGGGCCAGGGACAAGCCCAGGATCAGCTGCGCTACGCTGGGGAGATAGAGGTCTGAGCTGGGCKTGTCTGGAGCTCCTCTCGACATGACTGGTTATGGCTGGCAAGAAGAAAACAGGGACTGGAGGTCAGACAAGGCTAAAAGCAAGGCTATACACACATATTTCTCTCTCAAACACACAAAAAGTCTGTCTCTTCCATGTCTCAGGACATAGTCCCCCACACATTAAGAAAAAGGAAGAGAGAGCGAGAGAGAGGATTAGTGTGAAGTGATAGAAGGAGTGTTCCGGACAAGTCATGTCACTGTCACACACTGCTTCTCAGGTCCTAGAGTTGCTTCTCCTCACTCTCAGACACGCAGGTCCTAGAGGGCTTTTTAGCACTCAATGTGCGTGRGTGTGTGTGCGTGTGTGTGTGTGTTAAGCAGAGCAGCCTGGGAGAAGGTATGAGATGAAGAGACGACGGCAGAGAGAGCATCACAGAGCTGAGGGCGGCGCAATAGGACATGCCTGAGATTTGCCCCACACACACACACACACATACACACACCAACACTGTAACAGATGTTTATTACCGTGGGGCTCAGGGGAGAATGTCCCAACCTTCATCTCATCTTCCCTCTCTCACCATCCCATCCCCTCTCCCCTTCATCTATCCTTCTTTTCCCCCTATATCACCCTCCCTTTGCCCACGCATATCGCACAGCTCTTCCCCTGGCCTCTCCCCCTGGCCTCCCCCCTCCTCTCTCTCATGAGTAGCTGTGGATGAGAGGAAAATAACAAACCAGTGAAGTATCACAGCCCCTGTACCAGCTAATGCACCAGCCACTGCATCCAGTACCACTGGCAACGCAGCGACTCCCCTGGTACAGCCCGTGGGCATATCTCAGCCCCTTGTACGTCCCCTGCTCCACCTGTACCCAGCCCCTGCACCCGCCACCCCTGTACAGCCCCCTGTACCAGCCCCTGTCACCAGCCCCTGCTACCAGCCCCTGTACCAGCCCCTGTTACCAAGCACCCCCCTGCACCAGCCCCCTGCACCCACTCCCTGACACCAGCCCCTGCCACCAGCCCCTGCACCAGCCCCTGCACCAGCCACTGTACCAGCCACTGTACACCTGTACCACCTCTGTACCAGCTACTGTAACCCCACCCTACTGTACCACCCTCTGTACCAGCTACTCTGTACCAGTACTGCACCATCTGTACCAGCTACTGTCCACCCCCTGTACCAGCTACTGTACCACCCCCTGACCAGCTTAACTGTACCAGCTACTGTACCACCCTCTGTACCAGCTACTGTACCAGCTATCACACCCCTGTACAGCTACTGTACCACCCCTGTCTGTACCATCTACTGTACCACCCCCTGTACCAGCTACTGTACCACTTACTGTACCACCCTCTGTACCAGCTTACTGTACCACCCCTGTACCAGCTACTGTACCAGCTACTGTACCACCTCTGTACCAGCTACTGTACCAGCTACTGTACCAGCTACTGTACCACCTCTGTACCAGCTACTGCTACCACTACTGTACCACCCTCTGTAACCAGCTACTGTACCAGCTACTGTACCAGTTACTGTACCACCGTCTGTACCAGCACTGTACCAGCTACTGTACCACCCTCTGTACCAGCTACTGTACCAGCTACAGTACCAGCTACTGTACCACCCTCTGTACCAGCCACTGTACCAGCCACTGTACCACCCCGTACCAGCTTACTGTACCACCCCCTGTAACCAGCTACTGTACCACCCCTGTACCGAGCCACTGTACCACCCCCTGTACAGCTACTGTACCACCCCCTGTACCAGCCTACTTCGTACCCACCCCCTGTACCAGCTACTGTACCACCCCTGTACAGATGTACCAGCCCATTCCCTGTACCATGTCCTCCGTACCAGCTACTGTACCCCCTGTACCAGCTACTGTACCACCCCCTGTACCAGCCTACTGTACCACCCTCTGTCCAGCTACTGTTGCACCCTCTGTACCAGCTACTGTACCACCCTCTGTAACACCCACTGGTAGGTTCGCGACAGCACTGTGCCAGCTACTGGGTACCACCAATTGTACCACCCACGGTATTAGCTACTGTACCACCCACTGTACCATCCCCTGTACCAGCTACTGTACCAGCCACTGTACTAGCTACCGTACCACCAATTGTACCACCCACGGTATTAGCTACTGTACCACCCACTGTACCAGCTACTGTACCACCCACTGTACCAGCTACTGTACCAGTGCAGCAGCATCTAACAGGTAATATCTAACAATTCCACAACAAAACCTAATATCTAACAAATTCCACAACAAAACCTAATACACACAATCTAGTAAAGGAATGGGATGAGAATATATAAACATAAAATATATGGATGAGCAGTGACAGAGCGGCCAAGATACAATAGATAGTGTAGGATACAGTAAACATTATATACTGTACTAATGAGATAAGTAATGCGAGATATGTAAACATTCTTAAAGTGGCATTATTAAAGTGACTAGTGTTCCACTTATTAAAGGGGCCAATGATATCAAGTCTGTAGGTAGGCAGACTCCTCTCTGTGTTAGTGATGGCTGTTTAACAGTCTGATGGCCTTGATAGAAGCTGTTTTTCAGTCTCTCAGTCCCAGCTTTGATGCACCTGTACTGACCTCGCCTTCTAGATGGAAGTGGGGTGAACAGACAGTGGCTTGGGTGGTTGTTGTCCTTGATGATCTTTTTTGCCTTCCTGTGACATCGGGTGTTGTAGGTGTCCTGGAGGGCAGGTAGTTTGACCCCGGTGATGCGTTGTGCAGACCGCACCACCCTCTGGGGAGCCTTGCGGTTGTGGGCGGTGCAGTTGCCGTACCAGGTGGTGACACAGCCCGGCAGGATGCTCTCAATTGTGCACTTGTAAAAGTTAGTGAGGGTTTTCGGTGACAAGCCACATTTTTTCAGCCTCCTGAGGTTGAAGAAGCGCTGTTTGCACCTTCTTCACCACACTGTCTGTGTGGGTGAACCATTTCAGATGTCGGTGATATGAACACAGAGGAACTTAAAACGTTCCACCTTCTCCACTGCTGTCCCGTCAATGTGGATAGAGGGGTGCTCCCTTTGCTGTTTCCCGGAAGTCCACGATCATCTCTTTTGTTTTGCTGACATTGAGTGAGAGGTTATTTTCCTGACACCACACTCTGAGTGCCCTCACCTCTTGATGATTGAGTTGAGCAAACTTGATGATTGAGTTGGAGACGTGCATGGCCACACAGTCGTGGGTGAACAGGGAGTACAGGAGAGGGCTGAGAACGCACCCTTGTGGGGCCCCAGTGTTGAGGATCAGTCCAGGACCCAGTTGCACAGAGCAGGCTCGAGACCCAAGGTCTCAAGCTTAATGATGAGTTTGGAGGGTACTATGGTGTTGAATGCTGAGCTGTAGTCAAAGAACAGCATTCTTACATAGGTATTCCTCTTGTCCAGGTGGGATAGGGCAGTGTGCAGTGTGCAGTGTGATGGCGATTGCATCGTCTGTGGACCTATTGGGGCGGTAAGCAAATTGAAGTGGGTCTTGGATGACAGGTAGGGTGGAGGTGATATGATCCTTGACTAGTCTCTCAAAGCACTTCATGATGACAGAAGTGAGTGCTACGGGGCGATAGTCATTTAATTCAGTTACCTTAGCTTTCTTGGAACGGGAAAATGGTGGCCCATCTTTGAAGCAAATGTTGGACCAGCAGACTGGGCTAGGAATAGAGTTGAATTGTCCGTAAAACACACCAGCCAGCTGGTTCTGCGCATGCTGCTGAGGACACGGCTAGGGAGTGCCGTCTGGGCCGGCAGCCTTGCGAGGTTAATAGCGTTAAATACTTTTACTCACGTCGGCCAACAGGAAGAAGAGAGCCGCATAGTCCTTGGGAGGCGGCGCGCGGTCGGCACTGGGTACTGTTCTCAAAGACGCGCGCAAAGAAGTTGTTAAGATTTGTCTGGAGCAAGACGTCGGTTCCGCGATAGGCTGGGTCTTCTTTGTTTATCGCTCGTGATTTCTGTAGACCCTCCACATCGTTCGTGTTCTGAGCCGTGAAATTGTGACTGCCACTCTTGTTCTATCCTGACACTTCTTCGCTCTTGATTGCCTTGTCGCAGGCGCAAGCTACACTGTTCTTCGCTATTTGGTCCACCTTTCCAGTCCTTGCCTATGATTAAATGCGGGGTACGTGCTGTTCAGCTTTGCCGTGAATGCTGCCCCATACATCCAGTTTCTGGGTAGGAAGGGTTTAATAGTCACGTGGTACATACATCTCCTAATACGAACTCTCCTTATAGAACTCGCTCTCACCGAGTCAGCGTTATATCGCAATGTGATATCCTGAGCACCCGGAACATATCCCAGTCCAGTGAGATCGAAGCAATCTTAAGCGTGGAATCAGATGGTCGGACCAGCGTTGTATAGACGTAGCACGGGCGCTTCCTGTTTAACTTCTCTGGGCAGGTGGACGCAAACGGCCCACCGGCCAATAGCCAGGGAAAATACAAGCGAGCCATATTCAAATAACCATGATATAAAAATCAAACTTTCATTAAAATCACACATGTAAGATACCAAATAAAGCTAAATCATTGGAATACCAGCCAACATGTCAGATTTCAAAAAGCTTTTCGGCGAAAGCATAAGATGTCTATTATCTGATGATTGCACATCAGCTAAACAAACAGAGTAGCATATTCAACACTGCAAGCACGACACAAAATGCAGAAATAAAATATAAACATCAGCTTACCTTTGAGAAATTCTTTGTTGGCACTCCAATATGTCCATAAACATCACAAATGGTCCTTTTGTTCGATTAATTCCGTCGATATATATCCAAAATGTCAATTTATTTGGACCGTTTCATCCAGAAAACACAGCTTCCGAACTTTCGCCAAGTCACTACAAAATATATCAAAAGTTACATGTAAATTTACCAAAACATTTAACACTACTTTTGTCATACAACGTTAGGTATTTTTAAACGTTATAATCGATCAATTTGAAGACGGATGATCTGTGTTCAATACAAAACGAAACCAAACTGAGCCAACTTTTTCATTAACATGACTCTCTCCAAAAATGTACTTGTGACCCTCATTACGCATAGCCCTACTCTTCAGTACACAAGGAATAACCTCAACCGATTTCCAAGGACTGGTGACATCCAGGGAAGCGGTAGGAACTGCAAGCAAAGTCCATTAGAATCTGGTGTCTCTAAAAAAACTATTGAAAAGACATGACATCAAAAAAACATACATTCTGAATGTTTGTCCTCAGGGTTTTGCCTGCTCACATAAGGTCTGTTATTTCTCACAGACACTGATTCAAACAGTTTTAGAAACTCAGAGTGTTTCTATCCAAATATTACTAATAATATGCATATCTTATATTCTGGGATGATAGCAAGCAGTTGAATTTTGGGGCATGCTATTTTTCCGAAAGTGAAAAAGCTCCCCCTGCCCTCAAGAAGTTAAGGGGGGAGCAAACAAGATGGAATCATAGGTCAGATTTGCAAAAGGAGGGCGGGGGAGGGCCTTGTATGCATCGCGGAAGTTAGAGTAGCAATGGTCAAGCTGTTACTCGCTTGTGTACAGCAATCGATATGCTGATAGAATTTAGGGTATGCCTTGTTCTCAAACTAGCTTTGTTAAATCCATAGCTACAATAAATGCGCCTCAGGATGTATAGTTTCCAGTTGCATAAAGTCCAGTGAAGGTCCTGATGGCCATCTTGGTATCCACTTGCGGTGGGATTACACAGTGGTGGCGTCAGGGCTGCAAGGGCTTCTCTGCTGCCTAAACCATCATCAAGACATAAATTTTTTTCTTTAAATATATTTTTCCCACAAAGATATGTATTAAATTATTCCCCGGCAGAGTAAGTAGTTTATACTCTTTCCATTTCATAGCTTTTCCCTTTGGTTCCTACTGCTTCCAGCCCCAGGTTGAGTATTTGGAGGGCTGGTCTTATGTTAGATCTTTTATCCAATCATAATTCAGCGCATCCGATGTGTTTGCCAGGGTCTAAAATCTGCCTCTTAGGCCTCAGAATCAACAGGGCAGCGCTGTGTAGCTTAAAGTGAATGGGAATTAAAATTTTGGTGTCAACGCAATCAGCTTAGGAGTTGGCCTTATTGTAAACGCCTGCTGGGCTGGCCTGCGCAGTGTTACACAGGAGCCAGACTAGCGGCGTAAGGGCGTCCACGTCTTTTGACTTGATTACCCAATATTGAGAGGCAAAGGTCCTATGGGCAGGTCTATGCAGATGCGTAGGAAACTGAAATTGATAAACGAATTAATTCGCGTAACTACCTAAACTGTTTTTTGAACCCCACTAATGGCCGGAAGGCAGGAGAAGATATCGATTTGGCGAGGATTATAATTATAAGCCATTCTCAAGACGAAACTTTTTCAAGAAAAGTTAGAACATTGTAAGGAGAGGTCGCCCGACCAAAAGGCCGTCACAGGCGGGAAAGGGGTTCGTTTCGTTCGCCACTTCAAGTTTCAACTATGAGACGCTGTCCAATGCTCACAGGCTTCCGAGAAAGCACTTGCAAAACTGTACTGCCTGGGAATCCTATGTATTTGCAAGTATCGATTTGGTGTTTGGAGGCACAACTGGCTTTTGCAAAACTTGAGTTGGTTCTAACGCAAGGCAGAGCAACGAGACACCAAAGTACGGCTGGGCACGGTTAACAGAGCAATGGCTCGCTTTTGAAAATTTGGGACACCAGAGTGGAGCTTACATGCTCTCACTCGTCCTGCCGTTATGTGACGGACACGGGAGTCCAGGAGCGATGTATCCGGTTTGAAGATTGTGACAGAGCGCAAGCGAGCTGATGACATTTGCCGCTCTTATTTTCCGTTTCTTGCGAGGAAAATGAATGTAGTCGGATAGGAAGTTGTGGCAACAAGGTTTTTGATGGCGCAGCATGTCAATGGCATCTGGACTCAAATGGGGTGCAGGCTTAAAGTAAGGAATGGGCACCCGATGGCGCTTATTCATATTCACTGCTATGCAACATTGGACGACTAAATTAGTATGAACGTTACAAGGAGCTCCAAGCTTAAAGAATGCAAGGTCTTCTTTGCCAACCTTCAATGGCCTTGCAGCATTTTGTCTCACGATCCCGCTAAGCGCACGCAAACCCTGTCTAATAATCAGTCTTGTGGTGAGTAGGCAATACAATTTCATGTTATATTTTTATTAAATTGTGTATGTTGGCTTTTCGCCATTTTATTTCCGTTAATATGATAAATAGCCTGAGGTATATAGTACAAAATAAAATGGCCAAATAGCCTTAGGTGGTCAAATTATTTGTTTTCCTTTTTTCATAATTCAGTTGAATATTATGTGTCTTTATCATCACGGTGAAACTGCTTTGGGTCCGCGACAATTGCGCTTGTTTTAGTGAAACACACTGTATTTTCTTTTTGGGGTGACATTACAAGCCAAAAGTTTGTGGAGCCAAGAAATGGATAGAAGAAGAATTAGTTAATATAACTCGTTGCACTCGACCTATGTTCTTGCCTATTAGTTGAACTGTTACCTTATTGTACTTCTTCCCCTGCAATTCTCTGATAAAAAATTCAATTTTCAAGGTGACGCAACCCTGGTTATACTTGCGTTTCTGTCTAAAGTATACGTTGTCAGAGCCATTCGGAGCATCTAAAATGGATGGTAATAATACAAGGTGGATTAATTCGGGGTGCGCGACTGTGTAGGACCCTCACTGAAGGCGCAGGCGCCAGGCCACTGGCTCACCTACTGGATAGTAACAGGCAGCTATGACGATAAACCGAGGAGAGTTCTCTTGGGGAGTAAACTCGACATTTGATTGTGAGAAATTCTAGGTCAGGGGAACAAAAGGACTGTGAGTCCTTGTAAGCCTTATTTACCAATTACACAAGCATGAGTCATTAATCAATGAAACATACACCCCCGACCTTCTTCTCTTATCCGGAGAGATGTTTATTCACTCGGACGTGCTACTGTCCCAGACCTGCTGTTTTCAACTCTCTAGAGAACAGCAGGAGCGGTAGAGATACTCTTAATGAACAGCTATTGAAATATGCCAAACTGACATTTAATCCGAGTGCTGACTTGCTGCACCCCTCGACAACTACTGTGATTATTATTATTTGGACGCACTGGCGATCATTTATGAACATTTTGAACATACTTGGCCATGTATGCTGTATTAATCTTCCACCCGGCACAGGCCAGAAGAGGACTGGCCACCCTCATAGCTCTGGTTTCCTCTCCTAGGTTTCTTCATAGGTTTTGACCCTTTCAGGGAGTTTTCCTAGCCACCGTGCTTCTACACCTGCATTGCTTGCTGTTTGGGGTTTAAGGCTGGGTGTTCTGTACAGCATTTGAGATGATCAGCATGACTCGTAAGGAAGAGGCTATATAAATACATGTGATTTGATACTCCAGTCGGACGCGGTCTGCGAACTGAAAATCCCGTTTGGCTGTATGGACTCCCCAGCTAGCCATGTGTCCGTGAAAACAGAGTATGTTACAATTACGGAGATCTCTTTGGAAAGCAAACTGCGTGCCCAGATTTGTGTTGACTTTCTTAACTAGGGATGACATTAGCGAGTAATTACTCAAGGACGTGGGTGGTGTGCGCGGCATCAACGAAGCCTCACTAGGAAGAC